>NW_023360456.1:0-205 GCF_001411555.2 Juglans regia
CGTACATGGCCGAGCACCCACTACGCAACGAGCGATGCCCAGTTCCGCGCCCAGCGCGTACATGGCCAGACATCCTCTACTCCCCGCCAGCAGAAGGACCACGGAGTCGGCACGAATCTCTCGTCCGATCCCATTGTCGCCCAGCGACAATCCAGGGGACGTTACTCAGTTTATTCCGCTCCCGAGTAACCAGAGGAGCTCCACC
>NW_023360457.1:0-209 GCF_001411555.2 Juglans regia
CCCAAAAAACGGTCGTCGCCCGTCAAACCCCATGGAAGCGAGGCCAGCATCATCCGGATACCCCCGAGAGCAACAATGTGCGTAGCACTGGGTGCCATAACACCGTCCGCCGTGCACAAGCATGTTGCAAAGGAGGCATCCAAACAAATAGGCCCAACCGCCATGGGGTAGACTAGAGCACACGAGGGCTAGCCAACGTGAGAAAGCCC
>NW_023360458.1:0-210 GCF_001411555.2 Juglans regia
TGGTCCGAAATATTCTATGGTGGTCAGTGGTGGCGTAGGCGAGTTCTGTGGCTGAGGGTGGCTGGCTGTGGCTCACGGTCGGAGAGCTCAGTTCTGTTTTTGAGGGCTAAAACAGGGGAGGATGCAGCGGGGTTAAGGCTTTTTCAAGGGCGGGCCATGCGGTGGTTCAGTGCGTGCAGTGGCGCAAGTGAAGGCTTGGCTGCGGCAAGG
>NW_023360459.1:0-222 GCF_001411555.2 Juglans regia
TGAGTCACATTGATTTTTGCACAGGTTCCTGATAATTGGTCCAAAAAAGGAACATGAGTCATATTGAATTTTGCACAGGTTTCTAATAATTTACAAAAAAAAAAGGAAAATGAGTCACATTGAATTTTGGACTTGTTCCTAATAATCTACAAAAAAAAAGAAACATGAGTCACATTGATTTTTGAACATGTTTCTGATAATTTACAAAAAAAAAAAAAAAAA
>NW_023360462.1:0-221 GCF_001411555.2 Juglans regia
GCCATTTCGGACTGAATTTCGGCCTGTACCGGCCTATTTTTCGGCCGATACCGGCCGGTTCCGGCCGATATTTCGGCCTGTATGTTTTTTTTTTTCTTTCCAAACTACAAATTTATATTTTAACTCCTAATTTAGACTAGACTATTTATAATTTATATATATATATGTATTTATATATAATTTATTTATATATAGACTATTATTTTGAAATATAATTTTTA
>NW_023360463.1:0-252 GCF_001411555.2 Juglans regia
GGTCCGGAAGCCACCTCAATGAAGCATGTGCGTAGCACTGGGTGCCATAACACCATCCGCCGTGCACATCTACGTCAAAGAGGAAGCAAACAAACACACAGGCACGGCCACCATGCGGCCAACCAAATGTAAAATGAAAAATGGAGATGCCCGTCAAACCCCATGGAAGCGAGGCCAGCATCATCCGGATACCCCCGAGAGCAACAATGTGCGTAGCACTGGGTGCCATAACACCATCCGCCGTGCACAAGC
>NW_023360464.1:0-236 GCF_001411555.2 Juglans regia
GCCCCATGGCATGCCTTGGCAGCCCCGTGGCAAGCCCCATGGCCTGCCTTGACAGCCCCGCTCGCACGCCCCATGGCTTGCCTTGGCAGCCCCATGGCATGCACAGCGAGCCCCGTGGCCTGACTTGACAGCCCCATGGCTTGCCTTGACAGCCCCGTGGCAAGCCCCATGGCATGCCTTGGCAGCCCCGCTCGCACGCCCCATGGCCTGCCTTGGCAGCCCCGTGGCTTGCCTTG
>NW_023360465.1:0-229 GCF_001411555.2 Juglans regia
ACTAATGCACCGGATCCCATCAGAACTCCGCAGTTAAGCGTGCTTGGGCGAGAGTAGTACTAGGATGGGTGACCTCCTGGGAAGTCCTCGTGTTGCACCCCTCGTTTTTGTTTTTTCCGCCTTGCGAGATAAATTGACAAGAAGGAGCACCCGGGAGTGGATTTTTGGGAAAATCTCGCCCTGCCCATCGCGTAGCCATGGGTTTGGATCAGATCTCCGTTTGGATTGG
>NW_023360466.1:0-9853 GCF_001411555.2 Juglans regia
GAAAAAGTGTCATTTCATGGTGTCCTCAGGTATTGTATTAGGTCATGTTGTTACTTTTAAGGGTATAGAGGTTGACCAATCCAAGATTGAGTTAATCTCAAAACTGCCAACTCCAAAAACTGTTAAAAGAGGTAAGATCCTTCATTGGTCATGTTGGTTTTTATAGAAGGTTTATACAAAATTTTTCTATGATCTCACAACCTTTGTGTAGCCTTCTTGTTAAGGATGCCCCATTTGAGTGGACAAATGCTTGTCAAGATGTGTTTAAAACGCTAATTGACAGATTAACATCCACATCAGTTGTGCAACCACCTGATTGGAATATTCTTTTTGAAATCATGTGTGACGCAAGTGACTATGCAGTGGGAGCGGTACTTGGACAGCGGAAGGAGGGAAAACCTTATGTTATTTATTATGCTAGTAGAACTTTGAACACCGCTCAAATGAATTACTCTACCACTGAGAAAGAGTTGCTAGTTGTAGTATTTGCATTAGATAAATTTCGTGCTTATTTGATTGGATCACCTACCACTGTATTTATAAATCATGTCACTCTTAAGTACCTTCTCTCCAAGAAGGATGCTAAGGCGCGACTAATCCGGTGGATTTAGATTTTGCAGGAATTTGATCTCACAATTAAAGACAAAAAGGGTGTTGAGAATGTGGTGGCTGACCACCTTTCTAGGTTGATGTTCAAAGATACTATCACTACTCCACCTATTCAGGATGACTTTCTAGTTGAACAGTTATTTGCTATGATTCGCCTACCATAGTTTGCCCATATTGTGAACTATTTGGCTATAGGCGAGATTCCTTCTATTTGAAGTGCATAGACAAACGTAAGTTTTTGGTTGAGGTATGCAATTTTTATTGGGATGATGCTTACTTATTTAAATATTGCCCTGATCAAATTATGAGATGTTGTATTCCTGACGATGAGATTGTAACAGTTCTTAACTTCTGTCATTCACATGCATGTGGAGGCCACTTTTCTATCAAAAAGACTGCTGCAAAAATTTTGCAATGTGGATTTTATTGGCCTACCTTGTTTAGGAACACTAACAATTTTTGTCGATCATGTGAGAGATGCCAAAAGCTAGGTGTCTTGTCCTGTCGTAATATGATGCCTCTAAATTCAATTTTGACTATTGAAGTATTTGATTGTTGGGGTATAGATTTTATGGGACCATTCCCTCTTTCTCTTGGCTACCTTTATATTCTTTCAGCTGTTGACTATGTGTCTAAGTGGGTTGAAGTTGTACCATGCAGGAGCAATGATCATGCTATTGTGATGAAAATTTTGAAAGAAAAAATTTATCTCGGTTTGGTACACCATGGGTGATCATTAGTGATCATGGCACCCATTTTTGTAACCATTCTTTTGAGGCTTTGATGTATAGGTACAATGTGGTACACAAGGTTTCTACAGCATACCACCCATAGACCAATGGACAAGCAGAGCTTGCAAACATGGAAATCAAGCAGATTTTGGAGAAAACAGTTAACCCTAATCACAAAGATTGGTCCTTATGCCTGTATGACGCACTTTGGGCATACCGTACAACTTTTAAATCTCCCCTTGGAATGTCCCCTTATCGACTTATTTTTGGAAAACCTTGTCATTTACATGCAGAACTAGAACATAAGGCTTACTAGGCTATCAAGGCCCTTAACTTTGATTTAAGTGCTATAGGTAAGCAAAGAAAACTTCAACTGACAGAGTTGGAAGAGTTGAGAAACGATGCCTATGAAAACTCTAGAATCTATAAGGAGAAGATGAAAGCTTTCCATGATAGATGTATTATGAGAAATCAGTTTGAGCCTCAACAACAAGTCAACTTATATGATTCTAGGCTGCATCTCCATCCAAGTAAGCTACCGTCTAGGTGAACCAGTCCCTTTATCGTGAAACATGTTTTTGAGAATGGAGTAGTAAAGGTTGAAGATCCAAAGGATGGGCGTGTATTTAAGGTCAATGGACATCGTTTGAAGCAACTTGGGGAGCGTTTGAATCCTACAGAGGAGAACACTCTTCTTGCAGACCCTGTTTATGAGACTTAGTACCATTGCATCCACCTTTGTAGTTAGTTAGCTTCTCTATTTTTCTTTATTTTTATTTTTGTTCTATTTTTTTTTCTTTCTTTGTTCTGTTTTTGTTTTTGTTTTTGCAGCAATGAGTTCCTTGAGTTGTTTCAAAATTGTCCTTCACTTATCAGATGATACCTTTCTCACTTCATCTATATACCCTTGTGCTTCCTTTTTTGCCATTGAGGACAATGTCAGCTTTTGGTTGGGGGTGGAACATACCCAAGTGCATAATTTTCACATGACTAAAGCTTTGACATCTGGACTAGATTTCAATGTATGTCTTTTGAGTCTATTCTTCTACCTTAGTTCTCTATTGAGATACTCTCATAATTCTCATTAAGCACAAAGTAAGCCTTCGTGGTAAGATGGATGTTAAACATGTACAATTAGCGGACACCCTTGAACATTAGTTGCAACTTTCACATGAGTCACTATGAGAGATATTCCTTAAGTGAAGTTCATTGACTTAAAGCATGTTCTTCCTTTTCACTTTTAATTATTGAGAGTGTCATTACATGGTTTGTAGCATGTTGGTTGATTATACTCAGGAGATGATGGAGGTCAATTTAGGATGAACGTTTGAGCCTTTCAAGCTATCCCATGTTTTATCCATTAGAAAGTATTTTGAGCCCAAATAAAAATGAAAAATTAGCCTTCTTTTGTAAACTCATGTTTCTCTCACCCTCAACACATTGGAGTTGAGCCTAAATTATTATCTTTTTCATACCTTTTACCTTTAAAGTATGTGCCAGGAATGTTAAATGTTTATCTGAAAAACAAAAGGAAGCCAAGGAAAGGGATGTACTGTGGTGGTTTCTTATTGGTGTTGGCAGGTTCGTTAAAATGGATTCTAGGATAGAAACGAGAGAGAGAGAGAGAGAGAGTAAAAAAAAAAAGGTACAATAAGTTGAGGGAGTTATGCTTAATGTATTATTGCGTGAAGACCTCTTGCATGTATTTATAAGCTCTTGTGAATTCTTTTATCTTCCCTTGTTTTCTTTAACCTGACCTTAGCCTTATAAAACCTTCAATTATTGACCTTTTTTTTTATCCTAAGTGGATTGGTGGTAAGAGTTGTTGAATTCTCAATACTTAACATTTCAATTGTGGAGATTTATGTTTGTTTATCATTTTGCATATATACACTTATACCTCGAAGTTGAGGGTGTGCTCGAAGTTGTATGTGTATGGGTTGTTGGTAAGATGGCTATGGCTTAGCGCGCACACACGAATTTTTAGAGTTGTTTCAATAGACAAACTTTGGTAGTGTGACGCCCCAAAATTTCGCTTGGGATCGGACGGACATTTGAAGCGTCGAGACATGCAACACAAGGTTACCTGCCCCCGTTCATGACATATAAGATGCAATATTCCTAACATGCATCTAGCATTATGCAATATTCGCAGCGGATAATTTTTTTCTTCAGCAATACTATGCACCAAACCGAAATATCTCAAATACTTAAAACATACTTCATACATAATGACGTACTAAACAATTAAGATCACAACACTAGTCCAAAATGATTTTTGATCAAAAGAGTGTTGGAGATTGAACACCACAAATACAAGTAGTAATGAGGTAACTACTGTACTACCAGCTACGTCACACCATTGTTTAGTCGATCATTTCCAGTTGGTCGATTCTCGATTCTCCTTCAGATCCTGTAACAAAATCTACCATTCGAGGGGAATAGTAGTTGGGACTACCACAGTGAGATTTGATTACAAATCTCAGCAAGTTAACAGGAAACTTCCACACAGGTTAATGATGCATGCATGGAAGTAAAAGCATGAATGCATAATCAAATCATAAGTAATCATAACATAACTTGACATACAACATAACATAATTGGAATAACTTAAACTAAAACTGAAACTTAGCATGAACGAGAAACATAACATGGACTTGAAACATAGCATGAACGTGAACTAGAAACATAACATGGACCTGAGCATGACATAATATAAATGTGAACTTAGAACATAACGTAAACGTGAACATAACATAATATGAACTTAAAACATATTCTTGTCTCATGGGATTACCATGATTGCTTGAACGTAAACTTGAACATAACATAACATGAAACATAACTTGAACTTGGAATCTTATTCAATAGACTTAATCATTAAAGTGATCATATGGGTGCTACACAGGTCCACTTGAGCCGTGTGTCACTGCCAATTACTGCATCACATCACATGTTTCTATACCAGCTATGAGTGCGTTAATACGTACTCCACAGTTGTTGTGGCCCCACGTATTCTACGTGTCACAATTGCTGTGTCTCACGTAATGTATGCTCCACAGTTGTTGTGGTCCCATGACTTATTTGTTTGTGCCACACTTGTTGTGGACACACATAACATAATGTGTGGCACCATCGGTGTTAGTGTCTGGCGCGCTCCGGTGACCAGCTAATTAGGCCCCATTCGCAACTTATTAACTGTACTTCGTCAACCCAGGGAATTTCACACCTATTTAACACTCAAGCGTGAACAAATGAGTTTCACTAGGATATTACCCCATCCTAGCGCTTAGGGTCGTGATTGATATGAATAACTTAACTGTCATACATGACATTTCGTAACATGACATAACATGAACGTAACATAAAAGACAGAAGTCTTGACGTAGCATAACGCGACATGAACTAAGATGAAAGACATGACATATTTCGAGACATAAATGTAGCAGAGAACATTTCATAACATGGCATACATGTAACATGCAACATTTCGTAACATGGCATACCATATAACAAACAACATTTCTTAACATGACGTAATATGTGACAGTGAATATTACGTGGCATGAAATACATGTAACAGATAGCATACTTAACTTAACATGACATACTTTTAATGTATAGCAATACGTGACAGAATATCTTGTATAACAGATGAATAAATCATGACAGAATAAATTTTGTGTAACAGATAAATATGTAATGACTTGACATGGCACATATGATAACATGGATACATACACTTTAGTTCCCTTACTCATCACTCATACACATTAAACTGATAGTAAGTTAAAAGCTAACTTACCTCGATTTTTGCGCTACGAGACAAAACTCAAGGGTAATCACAAGAAACTGAAAGTAGTGATTTTTAAAAATTAGAACTTAATCACTAACAATTAGGAATATGGAGAAATATCAACTTAGAGTAAAATTACCATTTTACCCTCTACATGTAGAAAAATGATCATTTTACCCCTAACTCCAAAAATCACCATAATTTACATACCTTATATAAATTTTGTCCTAAGCTCAAATATCAATTCAGAAAAATTTAAAATTAAACACAACCGTTAAAACTCTATATGGCCGAAACTTACAAGGCTATTTCCTTTGATTTTGTTGTAATTCTTTCAAATCTCAAAACTCATGATTAAACTAAAATTTTTCTTCTACTATACCCATAACATATTCCTAAGAATAATCATGTTTTGAATCATGAACAAAAGTCATCAAAATCACTAAAACTATACTTGAACTTTTTGGTTTCTCTTCTAAGTTCAAAACAGATTTTTGTTTCTAACTTGTTTTGATCAACCTCTTGATTCATGACTTATAAAGAAGTGATCTTCAAACCAAAACATCACATGGTTTAAAAACGTTTCCTAAAACAGATCCAAGCTTCAAACTCAAGATCACATGGTTAAACATCACCCAAAACATAAATTTAGCCAAGAACATCATCACTTTGGCCTAACCAAATATCTCAATGTATAAAATTTCATATCTTCGAAACTAACATCAAATATCTTCAAAATAACATTCTAACATGTATATAAGATGCTTAGGATCTTCCAATAAAAATATCAAAGCCATTGGAATAAGATTAAACCATAAAAGATTTAAACTTTCTCAAAACAGAAACTGTTTTCCTCTTCCAGTTTCTAAGTTTCTAGACCTAAGAAAATATTTCACCAAAACTTTTAATCATGCAACAAATCCTCAACCAATAATCATATACACATGTTAACAGTACTCCATAAAAATTTCGGACCAAGATCTATTCATTAGCTTGGTCAAAACTCCAAAATATAACACACTCTCCAGTTTATCGCCCAGAATGACCTTTCTGGGGTCTAAACAACTTTTTACCAATCAAATGATCTCCAAATGGAACAAATAAGATATCCACGTAAACTAGACTCCAAAAGAAACAACTTTCATGAAGGAAACGTTGCGAGAAAACACTTACAAAAGCTTCGAAACAGGCATTCAAAAGAGGTACGAAAAACTGTCCGAGAGTGTCTTTTGTGTTCTATGAAGGAAAAGTGTAAAGGAGAGTTGCTTTTTCGTCGGAAGTGGACTGAAGATCTTCTTACACAAGCTATGGGAAGTGATATGACTGAAGGAATGGTTGAGTGTTGGCCTTTTCTTCTCATAAAAATCAGAGCAAGATCTTTTCTCAAGGTGGAGTGTGAGAGTGAAAGAGTGAGGTGGCCCTTTTGCTTTGTCTTTCTAGAACCTTCTAGGACCTTCTTGTACAGATCTGGCCAGCCAAGTGGGGGGACAAAACTTAGCCATGAAGCAATCCTATGGTGACCAAATTCGTGGGCCTTAAAGGGCCTAAACCGAATGGGCCTAAAATTTGGGGTTTAAAGAGGGTTTGGGTTGCTATCAAGCCCAAATCCAATATCACTTGGCCCAATCAATTTTTCAAGGTTAACAAGGTTGGATAATGATGATCTAACACAAATTTGAAGGATTAATAGCATGTGGAAGTGATTTAATCAAGTGATTAAACACAATGCTAGAAATCGGATTAGAAAATGTTTAGAGGCCAACTTTAGGGTTTTGGGGAAACCATTTAGGGTTTCGATTTCAACCATGCTTTTGGGCTTTCGATTGGATTCCCACCATTTATAATTTCACTAGGATTGAAAACCTCTTTGATCTGGCACAATTTGGTTGAGCAGATGAAACAAGGTTTTGCTTAAGTGGCATGATCTCACACCTTGATTCCTTCAAATCCAACAAACATTCCTCATGGTGCCAAGTGTCTAATATTATTCACTAAGTGTGGCTAAGATCTTGCCAAGTGTCCAAATAAAACTTCTCTAATCCAATTTGGACATTCCACCCTGTGATTTCGAAACACTGCAATAGGTGCGCTTACCGAGGTTACTATTCACTTCGAAAAAGTGAATCATAAACTTAACACTAAAAATTCTTAAATATTCATATTAACCTACAGTGAAAATATTTTACCGAAATTCAACCTCGAAGTACCCCTAAAAATAATTTCACAATTTCTAACAGACGTTTCGTCCGGAATTATGAAAATAGGCTATTGCGCCATAAAATCCTAAATAATCAACTGAGTCTAATGGCGTAGACCATAATGCATTCTGACACTTCTAACCACCTCAAATAAATAAAACTCATATTTCTAGCAGCATAGTGAGTGATAACACTGACTATGTTGACAGACTAAAACCTATGCGATAGGTCGATTCGTAAAAACTTATGGGGTTTTCACGAGAGTCCTAAAGTCAAAAGAAATTCCGCCAATGAATTTCTAGCGGGCTGTTACATCCTCCCCTCCTAAAAAAAAGATTTCGTCCTCGAAATCGACGTAAGTACAAACATAAAATACGATCAGAAGAAAAAGTTGCTTACCTACTTATTGCCCATCACTGGATGCCTCATCGCGCCCAAGGGGCAGGTCTCGTTCTTCTTGAAATAACGCCTTCTTCTCGTAGTCAACACTATTCTTATCTATAACCATCACATGGTTATACAAAAAGACTATCACTATAACATTAAGGTATAACAATCCCAAAGATTATTGCCTAAACTTAATGACTTCTAGACTTTTTAGGATACTGACTCCTTGCTTAAAAGAAATCACTATTCTCTTCACTATTCAATGAATTACCACAATGTGTATATATATCTACCATTCTTAACTCTTTCTCTCTCAAATCATATCAATTTGTACTGGAGTCCTTCAACAAGGTAGGTCAAATCGTACCAGCATACTCTCTAAATCTAAAACTTCAAGTATTCATGCAGTTCAATTTGGAAGAATTTAATCCATACACAACTGAATTCACATTCTCTATTTCCTCAAGAAATTATATCTGCCTAGGACTAGCTTACTCCTTCATAATCACCACGAATCGTTCCTCCTCCTAGGTGGTACCTTGATAAACGATCAGCTATTAACCTCAACTCAAGAGTTTCTCTCTTATGATTAACATAGCTCTTCTATCCATCATGAGTTGCCTCTTATTCTGACTCTAATCCAAAGAATTTGTTCTTACTGCTCATGTAAATCCTTAAGACAAGCTTTTACTCCCCATATAAAAGTCTCCAATATAAGGGCAATCTAGGTTTCCACAAACACGGTGCTTCGCCAGAAACCATTTATTCACGATTGGATAAAACTATTATCATAAGTGAATCCTACTAAGGCCAAAGCTTCTCCCACACACTGTACTCTTCCGAACACAAATTTCATTGTAACATTCGAATCAAAACAAACTCCAAATACTTGGGATACTAATTCATCAACCTTGAATATCCTTCCTCGTACTACTAAAAGGTATTCCATATCTACACTGGTATGAATAGAAATACTCTTAATGAAAAAATGTTACTCTTACCACCTGGTAACAATTCAGAGTACGAACTAAACGTACAATACCACAATCACTAAAAATAGGGCCTCGCTTGAATCAAACTGCGTACAAGTTATAAACCTCAATGATTTAACTTACCCAAAGTATCAATAATGCAATAGTACCATCAATTGCAATCTAATCAACCTTAAATAAGCTTAACAATACAGAGGTCTTAGAAAAATTCCAGTAACGGCGCCAACTCCTTTAGTTCCTGGGGCGTCAGCATCTGCGTCTCTAGAAGTACCTGCATACACTTAAGCTAGTACTGGAGGTCGTGGCTTTGGTTTGGAATCTCCAATGGGAATAGTTCCATTTCTCCGGCCTCTTTTGGGACAATTTGATCAAATGGTCAGGTTGGCCACATCTGAAATAGTGTCCTAAGGTAAGTTTGCAATTGCCTCCATGGTTCTTTCCTGACATCCCACATATTGGGTATGTGGTTAGTATTGAGCTTCCAGTCTCGATGCCTTTTCCCTTATCTGGTCCAGTAGATATCTTCTTCATTTCTAGATTTTTCTTCAGTAGTAGACAATGAAGTTCTCTTTCATTCGGTAATGATCTGGATCGCTAGACCTCTCTGCTCAGCCTCTACTATCGCGGCCACGTTTACTAACTCTTGGTAATTCTTTATTCTTAGGCAAGCTACTTGGCTATGGATCCATGGCTGAAGTCCAGCTTGAAACTTTCGTGCCTGCATCCTTTGAGTAGAAATCAAGTGTGGTGCAAACCTTCCTAACACCATAAACTTAGCAGCGTACTGCTCTACGGTCAAACTACCTTGAGTTAAAGTCGCGAACTCCTGCGCCTTTAGCTGTTTGATAGAATCTGGGTAGAATCCGTTGTCAACTCTTCCTTAAATCTCTTCCAAGATAATGCATCCAAACTTCCTAGTTCCCTAACTAGAAGCTGCCTTTGTGTATCCCATCATATTCCAGCTTCTCCTTAGAATAGGTATACAACTTATAGAACCTTTTGGTCCTCAGTACATCCACAGATCTCGTCTGTCCTTTTGAGATCCATAATCCATTTCTCGGCTTTTAGTGGCTCTTCATTACCAGAAAAGTTTGGATAATGATAGATCAAGAACTTCTCACACAGACAATCCCTGACTT
>NW_023360468.1:0-209 GCF_001411555.2 Juglans regia
CACCAAACTTTTGGACAAGTGGCATGTAAGCCTTCCAAACCGAAACCCTAGTTATTTCTTGAAACTTTACCCGTGTGCATGCTTGCCAAGTGGCAGGGGAAGGGTGTGTGAGGGTAGGGGGCCGAAATCTCCATCTCTTCCCAAGGAGATTTTTTCTTTCCTTTTCTTCTTCCATCTTCTTGGACAAAGCATGATTGGTCATTGTGGGT
>NW_023360470.1:0-230 GCF_001411555.2 Juglans regia
AATCAAGAAAGAGCTCTCAGTCTGTCAATCCTTACTATGTCTGGACCTGGTAAGTTTCCCCGTGTTGAGTCAAATTAAGCCGCAGGCTCCACTCCTGGTGGTGCCCTTCCGTCAATTCCTTTAAGTTTCAGCCTTGCGACCATACTCCCCACGGAACCCAAAGACTTTGATTTCTCATAAGGTGCCGGCGGAGTCCTTAAAGCAACATCCGCCGATCCCTGGTCGGCATC
>NW_023360471.1:0-245 GCF_001411555.2 Juglans regia
ACATGTCTTATTTCTTTTGAACTATGTTTTTGGGAAGGCCTTGTATTTTGGCCAAGGGCTTATTTGGAAAATTACATTTTAGGAACTAGGGTTTCATCAATTTCCTGTTGGGGTTACTGTAGCCGCGCGTACTGTAGCCGGTACTGTTCATCAAGGGTAATTTTGGGTAAAAGGGGCATTATTTTGGCTAGGGTTTTGATTAGGTTTGGCTTTAAAAACTCTTTGTAGCCTCATTTGAGAGTTAG
>NW_023360473.1:0-207 GCF_001411555.2 Juglans regia
GGGATCGGAAGGACGCTAGTATGTCGCTCAAGGATTATATGAATTTTAAGTAATTAGTTTGATGGGTGCGATCATACCAGCACTAATGCACCGGATCCCATCTGAACTCCGCAGTTAAGCGTGCTTGGGCGAGAGTAGTACTAGGATGGGTGACCTCCTGGGAAGTCCTCGTGTTGCACCCCTCGTTTTTGTTTTCTCCGCCTTGCG
>NW_023360474.1:0-211 GCF_001411555.2 Juglans regia
CTCGTAAGAGCCCGGTATTGTTATTTATTGTCACTACCTCCCCGTGTCAGGATTGGGTAATTTGCGCGCCTGCTGCCTGCCTTGGATGTGGTAGCCGTTTCTCAGGCTCCCTCTCCGGAATCGAACCCTAATTCTCCGTTACCCGTCACCACCATTGTAGGCCTCTATCCTACAATCGAAAGTTGATAGGGCAGAAATTTGAATGATGCGT
>NW_023360475.1:0-266 GCF_001411555.2 Juglans regia
GGAATTTGTCCCTCTCGTTGCCCCTTGTCCTTGTCGGTGCTCATCTTTGGGTGCTGGCTGGACTCTGAAGTTGTCCACGTGTTACCATGCAAGCCTTCGAGTTTACGTTGGTTGTCATGGACCATGTGGGCGTTCTCGTGCTCTTGGATGGGGAACATTGTGTTGGTGTGGGGGGTCTCCGGCCTCTTTATCCCAAACCGAGCGTTCTCGTTTGACACGAACGATTGTCGTGCTCGCGTCTTGATCCTATCCTCCTTCCGGAGTGG
>NW_023360476.1:0-232 GCF_001411555.2 Juglans regia
CCCATATCGACGCTAATCTCGAAAATAATTTTTGGACTGAAAATTGAAAAAATGCAAAGGGGTTAACCTTCCCATTTTTACAAAAATTGACGATTCTCGAACTTTTCCAGGAGACATGTGCACAGTATGTAGTTTTTCACGCCGAATCCGAATCTGCAGCCCATTTTACTCTACGTCGCCATTTAAGTCCATTTTCGACCATTTTTCATTTTTTTTTGGCCATATCTCGCTT
>NW_023360478.1:0-223 GCF_001411555.2 Juglans regia
GATGAGCTTAGGCGAGATGCATATGACAATTCTAAATTGTCAAAGGAACGCATGAAGGTATTACATGACAAGCACATCCAAAGAAAGAGTTTTGACCCCAATGAGCAAGTCTTACTTTACAATCCCCGCCTCCATCTATTTCCAGGCAAATTAAGATCGAGGTGGAGTGGGCCTTATGTAGTTAAGACTGTGTTTCCATATGGAGCTGTTGAGATTACTAATC
>NW_023360479.1:0-218 GCF_001411555.2 Juglans regia
TCGGTGCACGACGTGCTCCCGCAAAGGGTGTTGGTCGAGTAAGACAGCAGGACGGTGCCCACGGGCCATGCCTTGACAGCCCCGCTCGCACGCCCCATGGCTTGCCTTGACAGCCCCGTGGCTTGCCTTGACAGCCCCGCTGGAAGCCCCATGGCTTGCCTTGGCAGCCCCGTGGCAAGCCCCATGGCCTGCCTTGACAGCCCCGCTGGAAGCCCCAT
>NW_023360480.1:0-208 GCF_001411555.2 Juglans regia
TGTCAAGGCATGCCATGGGGCTGTCAAGTCAGGCTGTCAAGTCAGGCCATGGGGCTTGCCATGGGGCTGTGAAGGCAAGCCATGGGGCGTGCACGCGGGGCTGTCGTGGCAAGCCATGGGGCTTGCCACGGGGCTGCCAAGGCATGCCATGGGGCTGTCAAGGCAAGCCATGGGGCGTGCGAGCGGGGCTGTCAAGGCAAGCCGTGGG
>NW_023360481.1:0-208 GCF_001411555.2 Juglans regia
CTTGACAGCCCCATGGCTTGCCTTGACAGCCCCGTGGCAAGCCCCATGGCATGCCTTGGCAGCCCCGCTCGCACGCCCCATGGCCTGCCTTGGCAGCCCCGTGACTTGCCTTGACAGCCCCGTGGCAAGCCCCATGGCATGCCTTGGCAGCCCCGTGGCAAGCCCCATGGCATGCCTTGACAGCCCCGCTCGCACGCCCCATGGCCTG
>NW_023360482.1:0-238 GCF_001411555.2 Juglans regia
GAATATATAAAAAATATGAAAAGAGAAAAGAAAAATAAAAAAAGTACATCTGTATTTGTTTTGCTGGGAGTTTCATCTCTCTCCCTCACATTTTGCTCTCTCACTTCATATTTCTCTCTCGCTCATTAGTGGGTCTCTCTATTATCACTCAATCTGTCTATACTCAGCCGTCTAGCCGCCGTCCACCTCCTAGCTTGTCGCACAACTCCTTGCCGCACGGTGAGCATGCTTCTACTGC
>NW_023360483.1:0-262 GCF_001411555.2 Juglans regia
TGTGTAGTGCGCTGTTAAGTGTTGTAGACTGTGCTGTGTAGTGTGGTCGTGGAGTATGTGTTGTGTTAGTGACGTGGCATGTGGAATGGAAACAGTACACGCTTAGTGTACTTTGTGTGTGGCGTAGCATGGGATAAGGAGAGTATATGTAAAATATACCCTCCTGGCGTATACAGTGACTTATTGATGACCCTATCACGCACGAAATGGAAATCGATTTCCATGTGTTTTGTTCTTGCATGGAAGACAGGGTTAGAGGACA
>NW_023360484.1:0-231 GCF_001411555.2 Juglans regia
ACCCTCCGGCCACCATCTTCCTACCCCTTCATCCCCGCCCTCTTGGCAACCCTTTGGACCCAACCCCAGCTCCGACCCGTCACCGGTGAAGCCACACTAAGTACATTTCCGATTTCGACTTTTTGGCCTTAAAACCGCCCCTTGCGCCGCCACCCACGGCAAACCACCACCACCATTGGCTTCACCGACCTCTCTAGGCCCTACCCTACCATTTTGGGGTCTTCGTTTGTC
>NW_023360485.1:0-201 GCF_001411555.2 Juglans regia
GTGGTGGTGGAGACCTATTATGGGGTGGGGGAGGAGGTGGTTGTGGTGGAGATTTGTTACGGGGTGGAGGAGGAGATGGAGGAGGTGGTGGTGGAGATTTGTTGCGGGGTGGGGGAGGAGATGGAGGAGGTGGTGGTGGAGATTTGTTACGGGGTGGGGGAGGAGATGCCGTAGGTGGTGGTGGTGATTTGTTACGGGGTG
>NW_023360486.1:0-206 GCF_001411555.2 Juglans regia
CCCGTCAAACCCCATGGAAGCGAGGCCAGCATCATCCGGATACCCCCGAGAGCAACAATGTGCGTAGCACTGGGTGCAATAACCCCATCCGCCGTGCACAAGCATGTTGCAAAGGAGGCATCCAAACAAATAGGCCCAACCGCCATGGGGTAGACTAGAGCACCCGAGGGCTAGCCAACGTGAGAAAGCCCCTAGCACGACCGATT
>NW_023360487.1:0-208 GCF_001411555.2 Juglans regia
CCCTTTGATGGTAAGGTTCAATCAACAAATTTCTTTCTTTCTCATTGTTGTAACTATGTAGCAACTTTGAATATGCTACCTTCTCTTCTCTTCAACTTCTTTTTTTTTTTTTTTTTGGAATTTTCTTTTCCTTTCCTTTCCTTTCCTTTTTTTTTTTTTTTTTTTTTTTCCTTTCCTTTCTTTTTTTTTTTTTTTTTTTTTTTTTTTT
>NW_023360488.1:0-1135 GCF_001411555.2 Juglans regia
CTAATTATTTAAAATTCATATAATCCTTGAGCGACATACTAGCGTCCTTCCGATCCCAATCCAAACGGAGATCTGATCCAAACCCATGGCTACGCGATGGGCAGGGCGAGATTTTCCCTAAAATCCACTCCCGAGTGCTCCTTCTTGTCAATTTATCTCGCAAGGCGGAAAAAACAAAAACGAGGGGTGCAACACGAGGACTTCCGAGGAGGTCACCCATCCTAGTACTACTCTCGCCCAAGCACGCTTAACTGCGGAGTTCTGATGGGATCCGGTGCATTAGTGCTGGTATGATCGCACCCATCAAACTAATTACTTAAAATTCATATAATCCTTGAGGCAGCCTACATGCCGTGTTTTCAGTCAATCTTGAACCCGGCCAGATCTGGTCGAGCCAGCAAACTCTGTAGATGGGAAGAGTAACGATTTTCAAAATCAGGTATTCGCTTCTTGTCAATTCCTCTCATAAGCGAAAAAAACAAAGCAGGGGTGCACCGCGAGGACTTCCCGAGGAGTCCACCCATCCCTGAGTATACTACTCGCTATTGCAGCAGGTGATGGGATCCGATTGCATTAGTCTTTGGTATGATGCGCCAACCATCAAACCCGATTATTTAAAATTCCTTATAATCTAGAGGCGACCCGGCCAGCCGTATTTCGATCCCAATGCTGCAGAGCGGCGATCTGATGAGAACCCTTGGCTACCGCTGGGCGGGAGGCGGCGATTTTCAAAATCTCCACTCCCAAGTTGTCGCTTTCTTTACAATAAATTCGCCCGAAGATAAGGCGGAAAAAACAAAAACGAGGGGTGCAACACGAGGACTTCCCAGGAGGTCACCCATCCTAGTACTACTCTCGCCCAAGCACGGTTAAATGCGGAGTTGAAATGGAATCCGTTGCATTAGTGCTGGTATGATCGCACCCGTCAAACTAATTATTTAAAATTCATATAATCCAAGTGTGACGTACTAGCGTCTTTCCGATCCAAATGCGAACCGGCGATCTGATCGAAACCAATAGCTACGCGATGGGCAGGGCGCGATTTTCCTAAGAATCCACTCCCTAGTTGTCCTTATTGTCAATGCCTCTCCCAAGGCGGAAAAAACAAAAACGTGGGGTGCAACACGAGGACTTC
>NW_023360489.1:0-221 GCF_001411555.2 Juglans regia
ACAAATCTTGTCAATACGATCTTGGGGTTCCAAGCCATCATTGTTATCGGGTTTCATCACAATTGTTGGTGGAGTTCATATCATTTTGGTATCAAGAGCTTTGGTTCTAAGATAAGTTTGTCTATCTTTTATTTTCGTTCTATTTCCTGTTCTTTGGTGTAAAAAAAAAAAAAAAAAATGAAAACGAAAAAAGAGATTATAAAAAAAAAAAAAAAAAAATT
>NW_023360490.1:0-200 GCF_001411555.2 Juglans regia
AATCACTTACATCACAGAGTGCCCATAGGGGCATTCATTCCAGTGCTCCAAGGAAGTGTTGACCAGTTTATGGCTGGGAAAGCAGAAGATGATTGAAACACCAGTTCTGGCACTCATTGATTTTGAGAACATCTTCGAGGGGAATTGAGATGCTTCCGGGGGGGTATTGGCGGCATCCTGAGTAAAAAAGGACTACATGC
>NW_023360491.1:0-230 GCF_001411555.2 Juglans regia
AGGCAAGCCATGGGGCTTGCCACGGGGCTGCCAAGGCATGCCATGGGGCTGTCAAGGCAAGCCATGGGGCGTGCGAGCGGGGCTGTCAAGGCAAGCCGTGGGGCATGCCACGGGGCTGTCAAGGCAAGCCATGGGGCTTTCCACGGGGCTCCAAGGCATGCCATGGGGCTGTCAAGGCAAGCCATGGGGCGTGCGAGCGGGGCTGTCAAGGCAAGCCGTGGGGCATGCCA
>NW_023360492.1:0-201 GCF_001411555.2 Juglans regia
ACAGATCCCAGCCACCAACGACAACGACGTCGCCGGCGATAACCCCCACAGACAACGACGGTGATACCACTGCGCCGCCGCACAACCACCACTAACCCCGTCGCACAACCACAAGCACCACTAGCTCCGTCGCACAACCACCACTAACTGACTACACTTTGCTCTGATACCATGTAGTCGACCGAGAGAGAGAATGAATTC
>NW_023360493.1:0-256 GCF_001411555.2 Juglans regia
CTTTAATTTCCAGTTTTGGAAGCCTCTAGAAGAACACGACCAGAACCATGTACGGACGGGGACCCCCGCGCCGGTGTTGTATGAGAAAAAAGGTGTAGCCACTTCACAAGCCGATGATTGAGATTCAAATCAATTTACCCCTTCGTCAAGACAAAAAAAAAAAAAATCAATTTACCCCGTAAATTATCCGAGATTTCTATTCTTTTTTTCTTGTTCATCAGTCCAAAAAGAAAAAATTTAATTTTGTATCAGTATT
>NW_023360494.1:0-217 GCF_001411555.2 Juglans regia
CCCATGGCAAGCCCCATGGCCTGACTTGACAGCCTGACTTGACAGCCCCATGGCATGCCTTGACAGCCCCGCGGGCATGCCCAATGGCTTGCCTTGACAGCCCCATGGCACGCCCCATGGCCTGCCTTGACAGCCCCGTGGCATGCACAGCGAGGTTAGCACGGTGCCCACGGGCGATGCCTTGACAGCCCCATGGCTTGCCTCGGTGGTGCCCATG
>NW_023360496.1:0-256 GCF_001411555.2 Juglans regia
GGAGAAGTTGGTTGGATAGTTGTTTTATTTTAGAATGGATGGGAAGTTGTTAAAAACATGTTGATATATTGTCAGATGTAAATATATTTTTTTTGGGACGATTGATGTTAAATACATGGATGGGAAGTTGATAAAAACATGTTGATATTTTTAGCTCTTTTCTTTTCTTTTTCTTTTTTTTTTAAACATATTTAAATATTTTTAAAAAATAAAAAATATATATATAACAATACACTAATAGTCACTTCTGTAACCA
>NW_023360497.1:0-210 GCF_001411555.2 Juglans regia
CAAGCCACGGGCCTGCCAAGGCATGCCATGGGGCTTGCCACGGGGCTGTCAAGGCAAGCCACGGGGCTGTCAAGGCAGGCCATGGGGCTTGCCACGGGGCTGCCAAGGCAAGCCATGGGGCTTCCAGCGGGGGTGTCAAGGCAGGCCATGGGGCTTGCCACGGGGCTGCCAAGGCAAGCCATGGGGCTTCCAGCGGGGCTGCCAAGGCAA
>NW_023360498.1:0-234 GCF_001411555.2 Juglans regia
TCCACTTTAAATAGCTTCTACGCAAATAAATCTATCATATTGATTGTATGCACATAAGAACCAAAAAGGTACACATGCATAGAAAAAAAAGAAAGAAAGAAAAATAAATTGGAAAAGGGAAAAGAAAAATAGGCATTATTTGATGATTTGAAAGGTTGAAGAGTATATCAAGTGAGAAGTGTGGTCTACTGAGATATTTAATAAGATTCCCTTTGTATGTACTTGGAAGTTTTT
>NW_023360499.1:0-1316 GCF_001411555.2 Juglans regia
CGCCCAAGCAAGCTTGACTGCAGAGTTCTGATGGGATCCGGTGCATTAGTGCTGGTATGATCGCACCCATCAAACTAATTATTTAAAATTCATATAATCCTCGTGCGACATACTAGCGTCCTTCCGATCCCAATGCGAACCGGCTTGCAGATCGAAACCCATGGCTACGCGATGGGCAGGGAGCGATTTTCCTAAAAATCCACTCCCGAGTGGTTCTTCTTGTCAATTCCTCTCACAAGGTGGAAAAAACAAAAACGAGGGGTGCAACACGAGGACTTCCCAGGAGGTGACCCATCCTAGTACTACTCTCGCCCAAGCACGCTTAACCGCGGAGTTCTGATGGGTTCCGGTGCATTTGTGCTGGTATGATCGCACCCATCAAACCAATTATTTAAAATTCATATAATCCTAGGGCGACCTACTAGCGTATTTCCGATCCGAATGCGACCCGGCGATCTGATCGAAACCCTTAGCTACGCGATGGGCAGGGCGCGATTTTCGAAAAATCCACTCCCGAGTGGTCCTTCTTGTCAATTCCTCTTGCAAGGCGGAAAAAACAAAACCGAGGGGTGCAACACGAGGACTTCCGAGGAGGTCACCCATCCTAGTACTACTCTCAACCAAGCACGGTTAACTGCGGAGTTCTAATGGGATCCGGTGCAGTAGTGCTGGTATGATCGCGCCCATCAAACTAATTATTTAAAATTCATATAATCCTAGTGCGACCTACTAGCGTATTTCCGATCCCAATGCGAACCGGTGATCTGATCGAAACCCTTGGCTACACGATGGGCAGGGCGCGATTTTCCTAAAAATCCACTCCCAAGTTGTCCTTCTTGTAAATTCCTCTCGCAAGGCGGAAAAAACAAAAACGAGGGGTGCACCACGAGGACTTCCCAGGAGGTCACCCATCCTAGTACTACTCTCGCCCAAGCACGGTAAAATGCCGAGTTGAAATGGGATCCGGTGCATTAGTGCTGGTACGATCGCACCCATCAAAGTAATTATTTCAAATTCATATAATCCTAGGGCGACCTACTAGCGTATTTCCGATCCGAATGCGAACCGGCGATCTGATCGAAACCCTTGGCTACACGATGGGCAGGGCGCAATTTTCCTAAAAATCCACTCCCGAGTGGTCCTTATTGTCAATTCCTCTCGCAAGGCGGAAAAAACAAAAACGAGGGGTGCAACACGAGGACTTCGCAGGAGGTCCCCCATCCTAGTACTACTCTCTCCCAAGCACGGAAAAATGCGGAGTTCAAATGGGATCCGGTGCATTACTGCTGGTATGATCGCACCCGTCAAAGTAATTA
>NW_023360500.1:0-239 GCF_001411555.2 Juglans regia
TTAGGGACGGATTTGGTGGCACCTAGTGCCACGCATGGGCTTGTTGATGGGGGCAATCGGTCGTGCTAGGGGCTTTCTCACGTTGGCTAGCCCTCGGGTGCTCTGGTCTACCCCATGGCGGTTGGGCCTATTTGTTTGGATGCCTCCTTTGCAACATGCTTGTGCACGGCGGATGGTGTTATGGCACCCAGTGCTACGCACATTGTTGCTCTCGGGGGTATCCGGATGATGCTGGCCTC
>NW_023360501.1:0-208 GCF_001411555.2 Juglans regia
TCAAGGATTATATGAATTTTAAGTAATTAGTTTGATGGGTGCGATCATACCAGCACTAATGCACCGGATCCCATCAGAACTCCGCAGTTAAGCGTGCTTGGGCGTGAGTAGTACTAGGATGGGTGACCTCCTGGGAAGTCCTCGTGTTGCACCCCTCGTTTTTGTTTTCTCCGCCTTGCGAGATAAATTGACAAGAAGGACCACTCGG
>NW_023360502.1:0-236 GCF_001411555.2 Juglans regia
CGTGGCAAGCCCCATGGCCTGCCTTGACAGCCCCGCTCGCACGCCCCATGGCTTGCCTTGACAGCCCCATGGCATGCACAGCGAGCCCCGTGGCCTGACTTGACCGCCCCATGGCTTGCCTTGACAGCCCCGTGGCAAGCCCCATGGCATGCCTTGGCAGCCCCGCTCGCACGCCCCATGGCCTGCCTTGGCAGCCCCGTGGCTTGCCTTGACAGCCCCGTGGCAAGCCCCATGGC
>NW_023360504.1:0-205 GCF_001411555.2 Juglans regia
GCGTGCGCCCGTCGCCCGATTGCCGACCTGCAGTAGGGGCCTTAGGGCCCCCAGAGGCACGTGTCGTTGGTGAAGCCCTCGCGGCGGATGAGCCGTGCGGGCCGCCTTGAAGTACAATTCTCACCGAGCGGCGGGGAGAAAACCTTTCAGAAGACATAAAAAAACGACGGGGGGGTGTAAAAGGCAGAGGGGGCCTGCTGCCCCC
>NW_023360505.1:0-205 GCF_001411555.2 Juglans regia
CCTTTAAGGCCCACGAATTTGGTCACCATAGGATTGCTTCATGGCTAAGTTTTGTACCCCCACTTGGCTGGCCAGATCTGTACAAGAAGGTCCTAGAAGGTTCTAGAAAGACAAAGCAAAAGGGCCACCTCCCTCTTTCACTCTCACACTCCACCTTGAGAAAAGATCTTGGTCTGATTTTTATGAGAAGAAAAGGCCAACACTC
>NW_023360506.1:0-213 GCF_001411555.2 Juglans regia
TGGGGCGTGCGAGCGGGGCTGCCAAGGCATGCCATGGGGCTTGCCACGGGGCTGTCAAGGCAAGCCATGGGGCTGTCGAGTCAGGCCACGGGGCTCGCTGTGCATGCCATGGGGCTGTCAAGGCAAGCCATGGGGCGTGCGAGCGGGGCTGTCAAGGCAGGCCATGGGGCTTGCCACGGGGCTGCCAAGGCATGCCATGGGGCTTGCCACGGG
>NW_023360507.1:0-1240 GCF_001411555.2 Juglans regia
TTGATGGGTGCGATCATACCAGCACTAATGCACCGGATCCCATCAGAACTCCGCAGTTAAGCGTGCTTGGGCGAGAGTAGTACTAGGATGGGTGACCTCCTGGGAAGTCCTCGTGTTGCACCCCTGGTTTTTGTTTTTTCCGCCTTGCGAGATAAATTGACAAGAAGGAGCACTCGGGAGTGGATTTTTGGGAAAATCTCGCCCTGCCCATCGCGTAGCCATGGGTTTGGATCAGATCTCCGTTTGGATTGGGATCGGAAGGACGCTAGTATATCGCTCAAGGATTATATGAATTTTAAGTAATTAGTTTGATGGGTGCGATCATACCAGTATGTCTGGATCCCATGTGAACTCATGTCGTGATGTAAGCTGACGGAAATATAAGATAGGTGAGCCATCTACAAGGAGAAATCCCTCGTGTTACACCCTCTTTATTTCCGTCTTGCAGAGATGATTAACAGGAAGAGACCACTCAGGAGTAGATTTCGAGAAAATCTCACTTCTGCTCGATATAACTGGTTTTGGGCCGAATCTCGGATGAATTGGGGTCGGAAAAAGGGCATGCTCTTCCTTTCGAGATTGGCCCAATTTTAAGCTAGTAGTTTGATAGGTACGTCCATACCGGCACTAATACACCGGATCCCATCCGAACTCAGCGGAGTTAAAGCGTGGTTGGAAGCTCAGAGTGAGTACTAGGATAGAATTTTCAAGAGATCCTCATGTTGCACCCCTCATTTTGTTTTCCATTACCCCAAAGAAAATTGGCAGAAGGACCCTTTCGGGAGTGGATTTTTGGGAAAATCTACATTTTGCCCATCAGTAGCCATGGGTTTTGGATGAGATCTTTCCGTTTGAATTTAGGATCGAGGCCTTCAAGTATTTGAAGGATTATATAGATTTAAAATAGTAGTTTGTTAGATTCTTGCGATCATACCAGTACTAATGCACCGGATCCCATCAGAACTCCGCAATTAAGCGTGCTTGGGCGAGAGTAGTACTAGGATGGGTGACCTCCTGGGAAGTCCTCGTGTTGCACCCCTCGTTGATTTTTTTTCAGCCTTGCGAGATAAATTGACAAGAAGGACCACTCGGGAGTGGATTTTTGGGAAAATCTCGCCCTGCCCATCGCGTAGCCATGGGTTTGGATCAGATCTCCGTTTGGATTGGGATCGGAAGGACGCTAGTATTTCGCTGAAGGATTATTTGAATTTAAAGTAATTAGTTTGTTGGGTGCGATCAT
>NW_023360509.1:0-218 GCF_001411555.2 Juglans regia
GCCTGCCCCGCTAGGCATGGGAAATAAGAGAAGAGAAAATAGTAACAATCGGGACAGTTGTTGAGGTCTCAACCCCTAGGGAGCCAAGCCAAACCAGCAAACAACCCATCGTCGGCCGAGAGCACGCGTAGGAATCTAGTGCTAAGAAGCACCAAACACCATGCCACACTCACACCTCAAGGATGCCATGCACGAGGATCGAACCCCCACGAAGATCA
>NW_023360510.1:0-205 GCF_001411555.2 Juglans regia
ATGGGTTTGGATCAGATCTCCGTTTGGATTGGGATCGGAAGGACGCTAGTATGTGGCTCAAGGATTATATGAATTTTAAGTAATTAGTTTGATGGGTGCGATCATACCAGCACTAATGCACCGGATCCCATCAGAACTCCGCAGTTAAGCGTGCTTGGGCGAGAGTAGTACTAGGATGGGTGACCTCCTGGGAAGTCCTCGTGTT
>NW_023360511.1:0-255 GCF_001411555.2 Juglans regia
GATTGAGAAGAAAAGAAACAGTGAGACCGAAATGGAGAAAGACAGAAAAATGAGAGAGAAAAAAGAAGAGGGTGAGACTAAAACCTTAAGCAAAAGAGAGAATGAGTTGAAAAGTAATTATGAAAAAGAGAGTGAAAAAGAAAAACAGAGGGGAAAGAAAAGAGAGTGTGAAGAAAGTGAGAGAAAAACAAAGAGAAAAGTGAGTTTTTGTGCTAAGGCGAGTCTTAATCCTAACGGACTTGACGTATGTTTGCC
>NW_023360512.1:0-213 GCF_001411555.2 Juglans regia
AACCAATGGGGCGTGCAAGTGGGGCAAGCCATGGGGCTGTCAAGGCAGGCCATGGGGCTTGCCACGGGGCTGCCAAGGCATGCCATGGGGCTTCCAGCGGGGCTGCCAAGGCAAGCCATGGGGCGTGCGAGCGGGGCTGCCAAGGGGCTGCCAAGTCAAGCCATGGGGCGTGCGAGCGGGGCTGTCAAGGCATGCCACGGGGCTGCCACGGCA
>NW_023360513.1:0-207 GCF_001411555.2 Juglans regia
GGCATGCCTTGGCAGCCCCGCTCGCACGCCCCATGGCCTGCCTTGGCAGCCCCGTGGCTTGCCTTGACAGCCCCGTGGCAAGCCCCATGGCATGCCTTGGCAGACCCGTGGCAAGCCCCATGGCCTGCCTTGACAGCCCCGCTCGCACGCCCCATGGCTTGCCTTGACAGCCCCATGGCAAGCCCCATGGCCTGACTTGACAGCCCC
>NW_023360514.1:0-238 GCF_001411555.2 Juglans regia
AGGTGGTGGTGGTGACTTGTTACGGGGTGGGGGAGGAGATGCCGTAGGTGGTGGTGGAGATTTGTTACGGGGTGGGGGAGGAGATGGGGGAGGTGGTGGTGGAGATTTGTTACGGTGTGGGGGAGGAGATAGATGAGGTGGTGGTGGTGGAGATTTGTTACGAGGTGGGGGAGGAGATGGAAGAGGTGGTGGTGGAGACTTGTAACGGGGTTGGGGAGGAGATGGAGGAGGTGGTGGC
>NW_023360518.1:0-200 GCF_001411555.2 Juglans regia
TCCGAAATGGAGAAATGGAGAGCGTGGGAGAGAAAGGCTGGTATGGTTGAGCTCGCCGGAGGGAGAGCAAGCCATTGGTGCCGGCGGTGAGGAAGGGCGACGCACGGCGGCACCGAGCTGAGGCCTTAAGCCATTCGGCGTGGGGGGGGCTGCGTACTGCGTACGCCGAAGGAGAGAGGGAGGGGAGAGAGGGTTACGGG
>NW_023360519.1:0-208 GCF_001411555.2 Juglans regia
TGGGGCTGTCAAGTCAGGCCATGGGGCTTGCCACGGGGCTGTCAAGGCAAGCCATGGGGCTGTCAAGGCAGGCCATGGGGCTTGCCACGGGGCTGCCAAGGCAACCCATGGGGCTTCCAGCGGGGCTGTCAAGGCAGGCCATGGGGCTTGCCACGGGGCTGCCAAGGCAAGCCATGGGGCTTCCAGCGGGGCTGCCAAGGCAAGCCAC
>NW_023360520.1:0-210 GCF_001411555.2 Juglans regia
GGTCGGATGTGGAACGGTGTATGCCGGTCTGCCGATCGACTCGGGGCGTGGACCGATGCGGATTGCGGCGGCGGCCCAAGCCCGGGGTGTAGTCATGCCCGTGGGGACGTCGTTGCCGCGATCGTGGAGGGCCGCACGCGCCGCAAGGCGTGCTTCGGCCTCTGCGTGCTCCTGGCATCGGCCCGTGGGCACCCCATTCGGCCCGTCTTG
>NW_023360521.1:0-209 GCF_001411555.2 Juglans regia
ACGCAGCCACGACGGATGTCCCCCACGCGCAGCTGTGTCTCTCCCCCGCGGAACCCCATCCGAAATGGGTTTGTCCGATTTCTGTGAACGTGAGCCGCCGTACGCGGCCACCCACGCCACTGCACCTCCACCACTTCACACCGGCGACAACCTCCACCAGACCCGGCCACCACGAACCTCCGTTTCTCTCTCCATCGCACACTACCATT
>NW_023360523.1:0-233 GCF_001411555.2 Juglans regia
ACCCTCGCTCGACATGCAGCTCGAGCGGTATCCAAGTCAGAGAGTGTTCGCTCGACCCTCGCTCGACACCCAGCTCGAGCGAGATCAAGTCAGAGAGTTTCGAGAGCTTCGCTCGACCCTCGCTCGAGTGTTAGCTCGAGCGAAGTACAGAAAACCTACGTTCGCTCGACCCTCGCTCGAGTGTTCGCTCGAGCCAATGTTCACAGAAGTGAACATTTCTGTTCCTATAAATA
>NW_023360524.1:0-202 GCF_001411555.2 Juglans regia
CGTAGCCAAGGGTTTCGATCAGATCTCCGGTTCGCATTGGGATCGGAAATACGCATGTAGGTCGGCCTAGGATTATATGAATTTTAAATAATTAGTTTGAAGGGGGCGATCATACCAGCACTAATGCACCGGATCCCATCAGAACTCTGCAGTCAAGCTTGCTTGGGCGAGAGTAGTACTCGAATGGGGGACCTCCTCGGAT
>NW_023360526.1:0-255 GCF_001411555.2 Juglans regia
CAGACATGACATTTCGTAACGTGACGTAACATGAACGTGACATAAAAGACAGAAATCTTGACGTAACATAACGTGACATGAACGTAGGACGACAGACATGACATTCTTCGAGACATAAATGTAACAGAGAACATTTCATAACATGTCATACATGTAACATGCAACATTTCGTAACATGGCATACCATATAACAGACAACATTTCTTAACGTGGCGTAACATGTGACAATGAATATTACATGACAAGAAATACATG
>NW_023360527.1:0-208 GCF_001411555.2 Juglans regia
CCATGGCGGTTGGGCCTATTTGTTTGGATGCCTCCTTTGCAACATGCTTGTGCACGGCGGATGGTGTTATGGCACCCAGTGCTACGCACATTGTTGCTCTCGGGTGTATCCGGATGATGCTGGCCTCGCTTCCATGGGGTTTGACGGGCATCTCCATTTTTCATTTTACATTTGGTTGGCCGCATGGTGGCCGGGCCTGTGTGTTTGT
>NW_023360529.1:0-203 GCF_001411555.2 Juglans regia
TCATCCACGGCAAACCACCACCACCATTGGCTTCACCGACCTCTCTAGGCCCTACCCTATCATTTTGGGGTCTTCGTTTGTCTCCGTTGAAAAGTGGGAATTTGTGACCCACGGCCACAGTGTATTTTACACTGTGGTGTTGCTCAGACGTCGCCTTTTTCAGCTTCGTGATCCTCCGGAAATTATCATATAGCGCTGTAAGT
>NW_023360530.1:0-206 GCF_001411555.2 Juglans regia
CCGCGAGCAAAAGACTCCAACCTCTTATTTTTGCCACATTGCGCTCAATTGGTTTTGTACAAAGCTTGGGCAAAGTGGTAAAAATAAGAGTTGCTCCGATTCGCCCCGTGTTGGGGCATTCTTACCCTATGGTCATGGTAGTACCACAGGACGCCCGCTTGGAAACGACTCCAACCTCTTATTTTTGCCACTTTGCGCTGAATCGG
>NW_023360531.1:0-209 GCF_001411555.2 Juglans regia
GGCGCGAATGGAGCTGAGGTTGGTGGGGTAGGGTCGCCGGCGGCTGGGGAAGCTGACGGGCTGGGCGGTGACGGCCACCGCCGTCTCACGGCGGCGCTGGGGGGGGAAGAAGGAAACGGACGGAGAGAGGGAGGGGGGGCTGGGTCGCGCGCGGGAAGAGAACCGAAGGAGAAAAAAGGAAAAAGAAAAGAAAAGGAGAGGAAAAAAAA
>NW_023360532.1:0-213 GCF_001411555.2 Juglans regia
AGTGATTTTTGTTCTTTGCAAAAGTCCAGATTGACCAGAGAATGAGCTAAATCTGACCTGGCGCTGATTTTCCAATTAAAAAAAAAAAAAAAGCGGTCCAAGAACAAAAAGATCGAATAAAAAAGCATCTTTTTCATGTTCAATGTTTATAACTAAGGGAAAAAAAAGTGCACTTTCGATTCCAAAAATGACAAATTATCCTACATTTCCACG
>NW_023360533.1:0-230 GCF_001411555.2 Juglans regia
ATGGTGGCCGGGCCTGTGTGTTTGTTTGCTTCCTCTTTGACGTAGATGTGCACGGCGGATGGTGTTATGGCACCCAGTGCTACGCACATGCTTCATTGAGGTGGCTTCCGGACCTTGATGGCCTTGTTCCCATGGGGTTGAACCTTGATAAGGTTTCCTTCTTGATGCGTTGATCTTCGTGGGGGTTCGATCCTCGTGCATGGCATCCTTGAGGTGTGAGTGTGGCATGG
>NW_023360534.1:0-210 GCF_001411555.2 Juglans regia
AAAAACTTTCAGCTGAAAAGAACCAAGTCAACAATTTTTCGAGGCTCAACAAATTTAATAACAGAAAGCAAAGAAAAAGAATTACAAACTCGAAGGAAATTGGACCAAATGGAAGGGAAAAGTTTTTTATACACGGAATCGGATAATACGGCTCGAGGGGGGGGGGTTTGGAGCGGATTGGGTGGAAAGGGGAATGACAGGATAGGGAAA
>NW_023360535.1:0-253 GCF_001411555.2 Juglans regia
TGCTGGCCTCGCTTCCATGGGGTTTGACGGGCATCTCCATTTTTCATTTTACATTTGGTTGGCCGCATGGTGGCCGGGCCTGTGTGTTTGTTTGCTTCCTCTTGGACGTAGATGTGCACGGCGGATGGTGTTATGGCACCCAGTGCTACGCACATGCTTCATTGAGGTGGCTTCCGGACCTTGATGGCCTTGTTCCCATGGGGTTGAACCTTGATACGGTTTCCTTCTTGATGCGTTGATCTTCGTGGGGGTT
>NW_023360536.1:0-1052 GCF_001411555.2 Juglans regia
CATTTAGAGGCAAATCCCAACCGGCAGGAGGAAACATCAAATGTCCGAGGAAACATAAAGGCCTTTTTTATCGAAATACTTTGAATTTGGACGAGATTTTTTGCAGGCATGCTTAGAAAAATCATATCGTGAAGTAGGAGCAAGCCTCACAATTTTTCGACATCGGGTTTTTTTTATTTAATTTTTTTGATTAAATAAATCCGAAAAATCAAAAAAATCGAGAAAATAGGCAAAATGGAGTAGGTGATGCTTGGAACACATCCAAGATGTGTGGAGATAAATTTAGGAAACCAATTTGGGTGGTTTCATTGTCCAAAAGCCTGAGACAAGTGTTAGCCCCAGGTTTCCTTTTGCGTCCGGGGTGGCAACATGAGACCATGTTGTGGTGTTGGCAGCCACTGTTTTGGGCAACAAGGAAGATTGCTTTGTGTGGAGGATTTGTGATCAGTTGTTCTTAAGTGGGACCTTTGTGTGCTTGACATGGTGACCAGAAGCACCACAGATTGATATCCTTGGCGTGCCTTGCCAGAGATAAACCATGGGCCAAACCATGCAGAACCCATAAGAGGAACCTCCCACAGGGGCTGTCAAGGCAAACCACATGGGGCTGTAACTTGAAATATGGGGAGAGCGTCTTGGCCAAGAGCTGTCAAGGCATGCCATGAGACAAACCACCCAGGGGCTGTCAAGGCAAACCATGGCATGCCGATTAAGGTACGCCGAGGCAACCATCGGGCTGTGGCATGGCCGTGGAGCACTTAGATGCTAACCTATTTGTGCATGCCATGGGGCTGTCAGGGAAAGCCATGGGGCTGTCAAGGCATGGCCCGTGGGCACGGTGCTAACCTCGCTGTGCATGCCATGGGGCATGCCATGGGCACCACCGAGGCAAGCCATGGGGCTGTCAAGGCATCGCCCGTGGGCACCGTGCTAACCTCGCTGTGCATGCCACGGGGCTGTCAAGGCAGGCCATGGGGCGTGCCATGGGGCTGTCAAGGCAAGCCATGGGGCATGCCCGCGGGGCCGTCAAGGCATGCCATGGGGCTGTCAAG
>NW_023360537.1:0-228 GCF_001411555.2 Juglans regia
AAAAATACCAAAAAAGGCGTTTGTTCTATATGTTCTTGGGGAGTCAGCATCTGCATCTCCAGGAGTGACTGCAAACAGATAGAGATGAGGGCGTACGACATGTGGACCGATCATGGTGGCGGGTTTTGTTCATGCGGTGTCACTTTGGCGTGGTTGGTAAGGTGAAAATTAGTGGGTGAGAGAAAATGAAGTTTGTCGAGGAATCAATGGTTGGTGAAGTAAATTGAC
>NW_023360538.1:0-200 GCF_001411555.2 Juglans regia
AAGTCGGGTGTCGATCCTACAACACTTTCCATGAAATACTTATCCAATTCTGATTTAGACTCTACCACTCCCTTTGATGCTTGATATTGTTCAAACATACTTAATATATCATCCACATTATCATAAGAAGTATTGCTTTGGGTCTCACCAACACTTGATTGGCTCCTACTTGAACCTACACTAGATTTTGAATATTGCTT
>NW_023360539.1:0-236 GCF_001411555.2 Juglans regia
GCCTATGGCTACAACCAGCTCGTGGAAGACAACTCAAAAAAGGGACGAGCAGCAAAAAAATAAGCCAAAATTTGAATCCTCTAAGAATCCCAACTTAAAGACCGCCACTACTTCAGGTACAATCGAGACTTCAAGTTCTAAGACACGTGATATTAAATGTTTTAAATGTCAGGGGCGCGGACATATAGCCAGCCAGTGTGTAAACAAGAGGGTGATGGTGATAAATGCCCAAGGAG
>NW_023360540.1:0-223 GCF_001411555.2 Juglans regia
CACCGGATCCCATCAGAACTCCGCAGCTAAGCGTGCTTGGGCGAGAGTAGTACTAGGATGGGTGACCTCCTGGGAAGTCCTCGTGTTGCACCCCTCGTTTTTGTTTTTTCCGTCTTGCGAGATAAATTGACAAGGAGGACCACTCGGGAGCGGATTTTTAGGAAAATCGCGCCCTGCCCATCGTGTAGCTATGGGTTTGGATCAGATCTCCGATTGGATTGGG
>NW_023360541.1:0-226 GCF_001411555.2 Juglans regia
GCGATGGGCAGGGCGAGTTTTTCCCAAACGTCCACCCCCGAGTGCTCCTTCCTGTCCATACACGACGCTCTGCCGAACTAACAAAAACGAGGGGTGCAACACGAGGACTTCCCAGGAGGTCACCCATCCTAGTACTACTCTCGCCCAAGCACGCTTAACTGCGGAGTTCTGATGGGATCCGGTGCATTAGTGCTGGTATGATCGCACCCATCAAACTAATTACTTA
>NW_023360542.1:0-208 GCF_001411555.2 Juglans regia
AATACTTAAAATTCAAATAATCCTTGAGCGACATACTAGCGTCCTTCCGATCCCAATCCAAACGGAGATCTGATCCAAACCCATGGCTACGCGATGGGCAGGGGGAGATTTTCCCAAAAATCCACTCCCGAGTGCTCCTTCTTGTCAATTTATCTCGCAAGGCGGAAAAAACAAAAACGAGGGGTGCAACACGAGGACTTCCCAGGAG
>NW_023360543.1:0-205 GCF_001411555.2 Juglans regia
ATGGTCTGAACTGACTCTAGCTAACCTTTTCTGGCTAACTTCTGGGTAGTGTGCTTCCCATAATGGCGAGACAAGAAATCTATCCAATTTCGACCAAACACGGCCATTAGACCAAGTAAACTCACCACCCACCAAGGGGAGGGCCATAAGATCCATATCAAAGATGAACTCAGAGAATTCCGCCATGGCCAAAGTGTGTCGATGA
>NW_023360544.1:0-257 GCF_001411555.2 Juglans regia
CCCGTGGCAAGCCCCATGGCATGCCTTGGCAGCCCCGTGGCAAGCCCCATGGCCTGCCTTGACAGCCCCGCTCGCACGCCCCATGGCTTGCCTTGACAGCCCCATGGCATGCACAGCGAGCCCCGTGGCCAGACTTGACAGCCCCATGGCTTGCCTTGACAGCCCCGTGGCAAGCCCCATGGCATGCCTTGGCAGCCCCGCTCGCACGCCCCATGGCCTGCCTTGGCAGCCCCGTGGCTTGCCTTGACAGCCCCGTG
>NW_023360545.1:0-228 GCF_001411555.2 Juglans regia
AGGCCCCGTTGAGACTTGAAAAATCCCCTATAACTACCGTTCATCATTATCGAAAACCATGGAGTCGAAACGCATTCCGCAATTAACTTATGAACACGGGTAAAAAACCCAAACCCCCCCAAACCCCAAAGAAAAAACCGCCAGTCAACCCGATCATAAGCCTTAGCCATATCCACTTTTAATACCACATTTCCCCCTTTACTCTTCCTGTTAATAGAAAGAACCATT
>NW_023360546.1:0-204 GCF_001411555.2 Juglans regia
AAAAAGCCATTAAGAGTGAAACACGAGTAGAGTGTCATTATTCGAGTTGAAACACGTAAGGGAGTGTGTGAGGTTTTCTTTTTTACCACTAACATTCTTCTGTGCAGCGCCTTGTAATGTCTCATCGGAGTAGCTCATCACCAAGGGGGCGAGTAGATAACTCATCCTTTGTGTTGCATGCCATGCAACATGAGTTTGAGCGGT
>NW_023360547.1:0-1980 GCF_001411555.2 Juglans regia
TCACGACATACAACCTTGTCACCCCTCCCACGCCGTTACGTCCGCCAGACCACAACATCAAACAAATTGAACCACACCCCAACCAAGCACAAGGCTAGCTGAGCGTGTGGAAGCATTGTGTGGTGTCGAGCCTGCCCCGCTAGGCATGGGAATAAGAGAAGAGAAAATAGTAACAATCGGGACAGTTGTTGAGGTCTCAACCCCTTGGGAGCCAAGCCAAACCAGCAAACAACCCATCGTCGGCCGAGAGCACGCGTAGGAATCTAGTGCTAAGAAGCACCAAACACCATACCACACTCACACCTCAAGGATGCCATGCACGAGGATCGAACCCCCACGAAGATCAACGCATCAAGAAGGAAACCGTATCAAGGTTCAACCCCATGGGAACAAGGCCATCAAGGTCCGGAAGCCACCTCAATGAAGCATGTGCGTAGCACTGGTGCCATAACACCATCCGCCGTGCACATCTACGTCAAAGAGGAAGCAAACAAACACAGGGCGTATGCGACCCTTCAAATGTAAAATGAAAATGGAATGCGAGTCAAGCCCCATGGGCGAGGCCGACATCATCCAGGATACCCAGAGGCAACAAGTAATGGTAGCCTTGGTGCCATAACACCATCCGCCGTTGCACAAGCATGTTGCAAGGGAGGCATCAAAACAAATAGGCCCAACCGCCATGGGGTAGACTAGAGCACACGAGGGCTAGCCAACGTGAGAAAGCCCCTAGCACGACCGACCGCCCCCATCAACAAGCCCATCCGTGGCACTAGGTGCCACCAAATCCGTCCCTAAAGCACAAGCTTGTTGCTAGAAAGCAATCGAGAATGTAGGAATCACCCCACGGCAGGCCCAAAAAGCGGTGATGGCCGTGCGACCCCAGGCGGGCGGCATCATCGAGTGCAGAGCAACAATGTGCGTAGCACTGGGTGCCATAACACCATCAGCCGTGCACAAGCATGTTGCAAAGGAGGCATCCAAACAAATAGGCCCAACCGCCATGGGGTAGACTAGAGCACACGAGGGCTAGCCAACGTGAGAAAGCCCCTAGCACGACCGATTGCCCCAATCAACAAGCCCATGCGTGGCACTAGGTGCCACCAAATCCGTCCCTAAAGCACAAGCTTGTTGCTAGAAAGCAATCGAGAATGTAGGAATCACCCCCACGAAAACGAGCCCAGAAAACGGTCGTCGGGACATGGTCGGCCGGCGGCGGCCGCCGCCACAACCACCGCCGGCGGCGGTGGAGACGATACCCCCCCGCCGGTGGCATGGGGGGCGTGGCACACGCCCTTTCCATGAGCGCCAGGGGCATGCCCATGTGAGGGGGGCGGCATGGTCAGCCCTCCTGGCTGACCATGTTGGGGCTTGCATGCCCCCCCTAAAGAGCATTTAGAGCCAAATCCCAACCGGCAGGAGGAAACATCAAATGTCCGAGGAAACATAAAGGCCTTTTTTATCGAAATACTTTGAATTTGGACGAGATTTTTTGCAGGCATGCTTAGAAAATCATATCTTGAAGTAGGAGCAAGCCTCACAATTTTTCGACATCGGGATTTTTTTATTTAATTTTTTTGATTAAATAAATCCGAAAAATCAAAAAAAATCGAAAATAGGCAAAAATCGATAGGTGATGCTTGGAACACATCAAAGATGTATTGGAATGAATTTAGGAAACCAATTTGGGTGGTTTCAATTGTCCAAAAGCACGAGACAAGTGTTCGCCCCCGTTCATGCACGTCGGGTGGCAACATTGGGGGGCCATGTTGTGAGTGTTGTGTTGCAATCTTTTGAGGCAACAAGGAAGATTGCTTTTGTAGAGTTTGTGTGATCTACGGTGTTCTTCGTCGGACCTTTGTGTGCTTGACATGGTAGGCAAAGCACTACGGGTGTGTCGCGGCGTGCCTTGGGGCAAGCCATGGGCCAAGCCATGGGGAGCCATGGGGCTTGCCACGGGGCTGTCAAGGCAAGCCATGG
>NW_023360548.1:0-202 GCF_001411555.2 Juglans regia
AACCTCTTATTTTTGTCACTCTGCGCTCAATTGGTTTTCTACAAAGCTTGGGCAAAGTGGTAAAAATAGGAGTTGCTCCGATTCACCCCGTGTTGGGGAATACTTACCCTATGGTCATGGTAGTACCACAGGACGCCCGCGAGCAAAAGACTCCAACCTCTTATTTTTGCCACATTGCGCTGAATCGGTTTTGTACAAAGCT
>NW_023360549.1:0-240 GCF_001411555.2 Juglans regia
CATCATTCAAATTTCTGCCCTATCAACTTTCGATTGTAGGATAGAGGCCTACAATGGTGGTGACGGGTAACGGAGAATTAGGGTTCGATTCCGGAGAGGGAGCCTGAGAAACGGCTACCACATCCAAGGACGGCAGCAGGCGCGCAAATTACCCAATCCTGACACGGGGAGGCAGTGACAATAAATAACAATACCGGGCTCTTACGAGTCTGGTAATTGGAATGAGTACAATCTAAATCC
>NW_023360551.1:0-205 GCF_001411555.2 Juglans regia
CGAGGACTTCCCAGGAGGTCACCCATCCTAGTACTACTCTCGCCCAAGCACGCTTAACTGCGGAGTTCTGATGGGATCCGGTGCATTAGTGCTGGTATGAGCGCACCCATCAAACTAATTACTTAAAATTCATATAATCCTTGAGCGACATACTAGCGTCCTTCCGATCCCAATCCAAACGGAGATCTGATCCAAACCCATGGCT
>NW_023360552.1:0-229 GCF_001411555.2 Juglans regia
GGGCTGTCAAGGCAAGCCATGGGGCGTGCGAGCGGGGCTGTCAAGGCAGGCCATGGGGCTTGCCACGGGGCTGCCAAGGCATGCCATGGGGCTTGCCCCGGGGCGGTCAAGGCAAGCCACGGGGCTGCCAAGGCAGGCCATGGGGCGTGCGAGCGGGGCTGCCAAGGCATGCCATGGGGCTTGCCACGGGGCTGTCAAGGCAAGCCATGGGGCTGTCAAGTCAGGCCAC
>NW_023360553.1:0-259 GCF_001411555.2 Juglans regia
TATTTCCCTTTGTCCTTTCCTCTCCCCCCGCCCCTCACGAAACTTTGACCGTCCCAATCACAACAAATTGTATGAACTATTTTTTTTTTTTTTCTAATTTCTTTCTGTAACTGACTTAGGAGGAGCTGAAAAGGGCAGTGACTGCTGAGAGGGAAAAGAGAGCAGCTGCTGCTGAGAGGAGACTAGCTGCGGCTGCAGCCCTTGATAAACCAGGCAATAGTTCCCCAACAGTATCAATCACTTCACAACCCGGAAGTGG
>NW_023360554.1:0-203 GCF_001411555.2 Juglans regia
TGGCAAGACAGATGGATACCCTCTTTACCTGCACAAAAGATAATGACTCCTCGAGATGTAGACGACTGGTGTGATAAAGTCAGTGACATCATTGATCCTCAACAGAAGATATGGCAGGGATCTCTCATCTCTGAACTATTTACTCATCAGGAAAATGAGGGCATAAAAGCAATTCCCATCAGCTTAGGAGGGAGAGAAGACAA
>NW_023360555.1:0-208 GCF_001411555.2 Juglans regia
CTTGCCACGGGGCTCGCTGTGCATGCCATGGGGCTGTCAAGGCAAGCCATGGGGCTGTCAAGTCAGGCCATGGGGCTTGCCATGGGGCTGTCAAGGCAAGCCATTGGGCGTGCGAGCGGGGCTGTCAAGGCAGGCCATGGGGCTTGCCACGGGGCTGCCAAGGCATGCCATGGGGCTTGCCACGGGGCTGTCAAGGCAAGCCACGGGG
>NW_023360556.1:0-1790 GCF_001411555.2 Juglans regia
TTCATCTTCAAGAGAAACGGGCTACTTGGAAACAAACCCAAAACCATCCAAAAAAAAAAAAAAAAACATCTGTTTCCTTTTCCCCGGTTCCCATGAAAGAAAAGACTCCTTGTTTTGTAGTCTACCAGAGACACAAACAAATTACTCAAAATTACAAAGACTATCCTACCCTTTGAGGATTTCATTTCACCTCCATTGACAATGTTGAATAAGGAGAAGACACCAATGTTTAATAGCTGAGATGGGAAAGAAGAAAAAGAGAAGAAAACCTTAGCTGAAAATCCAACTTGCCAACATTCTAACATGCAACTGTTGGAGCCTCCAAAAGAAAGATTAAATAGTAACTGCCGAATTTATTTTTTAATATACTAGCGTATTGAATAGTATTTTTTTTTTTAAATTATACAGTCTGTTTTCGCACCAACTAACGTTAAAAAAAAAAAAAAAAAGAGAGAGGTTTCGAGATTTGATTGAGTTCTCTGTCTCTATTAATATTTCATTATATTTAAGTATGGAAAATGAACAGCTGGAATGGGATTTCGAGTAGGATCATAGAAGATTGTGGTCAATGAAGTGATATATTATTAAAAATAATTGAGACATGCAGAATTTTTGGACCATCTTTAAACCAGAATGCAACCTCAGCAAAGCCCATTTTTAGTTTCTTAATGGTGTGCTCAAGTACCTCAAGTTTAGTGTATTTTAAATGATTAGCCATTAAACCTTCCAAGTTGCCTCAATACGTACATATTCTAATAATTGGGTGAGGATTTTCAAGGAATTTGAGATGATTCAAGCTAAAGCAAACGCCATTGATTTCTTGAGGAGCTGGGGAACAGTTCTTTCTTGAAAAGGAGTTTGGCTGCCTTTTCCTCAACAGAAGGTCAGATCATAAAAGAGCTTAGCAGCTTTTTGCACTTTTTTTCTTTTTTCCTTTTCTTCTCAACAGGGATAAATAATTATATCATATTTGAACAAACAGGCTTTCTCCTTTCTGTTTGCCCTATTCTTTGATGATAAACTCTTTAAGACGCGTTAACCACCATCAGTTGGTTGTCCCCAGCTTCCTTTGAAAGTCACATTGCAAAAGCTATTGTGTCAAAAATATGATCTTTCTTTGCCTTTTCTTCTTCTCTCTCATACTCTGTTTCCATTCTAAGAAAATGAAATTGTTCTTGCAAACAGAGATCATGTCACGCGTAACTGATATACAGCCTTAACAAACATTCAATTTGCTTTTAGTTACAAAACTCAGCTGAACTTAAATTAAGTTTAACATCTAAATATTCAATTCTTAAATTATAAAATTCATTTTAACTCAAAACTTCTTTACACATTAGACTTACAATTTTTTTAACTTAACACATCTTTATACGTAGGATCCAAAACTTTTTTTAACTTTTTATAAAAAATATTAAACTTATCTTAACATTTAAACATATTTTAAACTTAATTTAGATGGATTTTATAAAAAATATTTTACCATTTAACTTACTGTTATTTATAAAAAAATTGAATTTAATTCAAGATCTAAACTGATGCTCCAAATTAAAGGAGCCAAATTCGCATAACTTTGAGAGTACACGTAATCATTTGGCTTGGTATAATTATTTTGAAGAAATGTTATTAAATTGATAGATATGGAAGAGTGCCACATGTTAAGAAGGACGACATGGGGTTTGGTGGCCCAGCAATCGAATTTGCAACCTGTCGAAATGAACATCATTACAGAAAGCTGGTGATTGAAAAGCCCGGTGAGGCTTTCATTTTTTTTTTTTTTTTTTTTTTTT
>NW_023360557.1:0-208 GCF_001411555.2 Juglans regia
GTCAAAGAGTGCTTGAAATTGTCGGGAGGGAAGCGGATGGGGGCCGGCGATGCGCCCCGGTCGGATGTGGAACGGTGTATGCCGGTCTGCCGATCGACTCGGGGTGTGGACCGATGCGGATTGCGGCGGCGGCCCAAGCCCGGGTTGTAGTCATGCCCGTGGAGACGTCGTTGCCGCGATCGTGGAGGGCAGCACGCGCCGCAAGGCG
>NW_023360558.1:0-201 GCF_001411555.2 Juglans regia
CGCCATTTGATGATCAAATCTTGTGAGCTTTGGATATTCAGAATAATTATCGCCCAGTTGAGAAAGCCGTTTTAGTGGCATGGACAAAGCCTCAGTATGGCTGGGGGGAGGGAAAAGTTGATGGGAGCTGCAGAGGGAATCCGGGAAGCTGTGGTGGAGGAGGAGTGTTGTGGGACCAAAGAGGTGAGGTAAAGGGAGCTT
>NW_023360559.1:0-226 GCF_001411555.2 Juglans regia
CACAAACTGATATGGTTTGTTGTGATACATTAGATTGTAAAGTTACTTTTATTGTAAAGTAAATTTAACGGATTCTATGAAGTTGCGTTAGTTTGTAAGTTTACTTTTGTATAATCTTTTTGTGTCTATAACATGTTTCAATATAAAAAAAAAAAAAAAAAAAAAAAAAAAAAAAAAAAAAAAAAAAAAAAAAAAAAAAAAAAAAAAAAAAAAAAAAAAAAAAAAA
>NW_023360560.1:0-210 GCF_001411555.2 Juglans regia
AACAAGCCCATGCGTGGCACTAGGTGCCACCAAATCCGTCCCTAAAGCACAAGCTTGTTGCTAGAAAGCAATCGAGAATGTAGGAATCACCCCCACGAAAACGAGCCCAAAAAACGGTCGTCGGGACATGGTCCGCCGGCGGCGGCCGCCGCCACAACCACCGCCGGCGGCGGGGGAGACGATACCCCCCCGCCGGGGGCATGGGGGGCG
>NW_023360561.1:0-202 GCF_001411555.2 Juglans regia
GATAAGGATGTAATGATATTGAAGTCTTTGAATCTTCCTATTAATTTTAAAAAAAGAGGGGTTTCTATGGCAGTTAGATGGGAGAGACCGAAGAAAGATTGGTTTAAACTGAATGTGGACGGAAGTAGTATTAATAACCCTGGTATTTTGGGTGCAGGAGGAGGAGTAAGAAATGAGTTTGGGAAGATGGTTTTTGCGTTTG
>NW_023360562.1:0-211 GCF_001411555.2 Juglans regia
GGGGGGGGGGGGGGGGGGGGGGGGGGGGGGGGGGGGGGGGGGCTAATTAACCCAGGCATGAAACGACGTCGTTTCATGCCTGGGTTTTAAAAAAATATATATACGCATGAAACGACGTCGTTTCATGCGTATATATATATTTTTTATATATATATATATATGGATGCGGGGCGGGGCGGGGTATATGCGGGGCGGGGGTGACCCCCCTCCC
>NW_023360563.1:0-216 GCF_001411555.2 Juglans regia
CCCCCCCCCCCCCCCCCCCCCCCCCCCCCCCCGGGGCTTCTTCACCCAGTCCCCCCCACCCCGCGATGCTCTTGTCTCTCTCTTGCTCCCTCTCTTGTGGCGACTGCGATCCGCAACCTCACCTCTGTCTCCCTTCACCACGATCGAGCCTCTCCCCCTACCGCACCTCACCCAATCCCCCCCCCACCCCCCCCCCCCCCCCCCCCCCCCCCCCCC
>NW_023360564.1:0-218 GCF_001411555.2 Juglans regia
GTGTTGGCCTTTTCTTCTCATAAAAATCAGACCAAGATCTTTTCTCAAGGTGGAGTGTGAGAGTGAAAGAGTGAGGTGGCCCTTTTGCTTTGTCTTTCTAGAAACTTCTAGGACCTTCTTGTACAGATCTGGCCAGCCAAGAGGGGGTACAAAACTTAGCCATGAAGCAATCCTATGGTGACCAAATTCGTGGGCCTTAAAGGGCCTAAACCGAATGG
>NW_023360565.1:0-241 GCF_001411555.2 Juglans regia
TAAACTTTATCCATTTATCAATATTATCCATTTATGACTCAAATTATAATTATAAACCTAGCTAACAACATAACTTGTTTCGTTTCAAAACATATTTGATTATTATAACTTAAAACTAATATATCATATAAATTTAAGTTAATTTATAAATTTATTTTATTAATATTTAAAAAGTATAATTTTAATTACTCAACTAAAAATATAATGAAATAGGACAACGAGTTTTTATTTTTTATTTTTT
>NW_023360566.1:0-200 GCF_001411555.2 Juglans regia
GCCCCATGGCCTGCCTTGACAGCCCCGCTCGCACGCCCCATGGCTTGCCTTGACAGCCCCATGGCATGCACAGCGAGCCCCGTGGCCTGACTTGACAGACCCATGGCTTGCCTTGACAGCCCCGTGGCAAGCCCCATGGCATGCCTTGGCAGCCCCGCTCGCACGCCCCATGGCCTGCCTTGGCAGCCCCGTGGCTTGCC
>NW_023360567.1:0-86194 GCF_001411555.2 Juglans regia
CGGATCTTAGAAGACTGTAATCTCAAAACATGAGAGATCAGGCTCTATAATTACATCACCAAAATATACTATTGGGCTAGTTCGTCAAGTAACTCGCGTAACTCAACTAACGATGCCAAAATATTGTCCAAAAACCTAATTATGGAGGCTGTAAGCTCCTCATCACGTCTTCAACGACTAATCAACCTCCTCCAGTCAGCCAGTGTCCGCTCCCTACTCTGGTCCTGACACATCGCCGACCATTTGGGGGAATGGTAGTTGGGACTACCACGGTGAGTTTTGATTACAAATCCTAGCAAGTTAATAGGAAACTTTCACACAAGTTAATGATGCATACATGACAGTAAAGACATGAATGCATAATCAAAGTCAATAATAAGCATAACATAACTTGGCATAACATGGCAAAAACTGACATAACTTGAATTGAAACGTGAACTAAACTAGAAACTTGACATGACATAAACTTGAAACATGGCCGAGCATGAAATTGAATGTGAACTAACTTGGACAAGAACGTGATTGTGAAATACATGAACTTGGAACATAACATGGACGGGAACTTGAAATGTATTCTTATCTCATGGGGTCACCATAATAGAGTAGTTTTATCTCATGGGGTTACCATGATAGCATAGTCTTCTCATGGGGTTGCCATGATAGAGTAGTCTTGTCTCATGTGGTTACTACGATTGAGTAACAACATTGAACTAAACAATAACTTAACTGCACGAAGGCATACATGAACATAAACTTGACATGACTTGAAAGACGGTTCCACAGGTACATAAACTGTACTTGAGATGGATTATGACATGAAACAAAAGCATAGAAGTCCTGATGTAACGTAACATGGATGAACGTACTTTGAAAGATATGATGTACTCGAGACAGACAATGAAATAGTATGACATAACATGTAATAGACAACAATTTCATAATATGGCATAACATGTAACAGAAGATATTATATGACATGACATACATGTAATAGATAGCATAACGTAACATGACATACTTGAAATAGATAGCAATACGTGATAGAATAGATTGTGTAAAAGATAAGCATTTCGTGACAGTATATGTAACAGCCCGCTAGAAATTCATTGGTGGAATTACTATTGACTTTAGGAATCTCGTGCAAACCCCATGAGTTTTTACGAATCGACTAATCGCATAAGTTTTAGTCTGTCAACATAGTCAGTGTTATCACTCACTATGGTGCTAGAAATATGAGTTTTATTTATTTGAGATAGTTAGAAATGTCAAAATGCGTTATGTTCTACGCCATTAGACTCAGTTGATTATTTAGGATTTTATGGCTCAATAAGTTTATTTTCATATTTTTGGACGAAACGGCTGTTTGAAACTATGAAATTATTTTTAGGGGCACTTTGAGGTTAAATTTCGATAAACGATTTTCACATTAGGTTAATATGAATATTTAGAAATTTTTAGTACTAAGTTTATGATTCACTTTTTCGAAGTGAATAGTAATCTCGGTAAGTGCACCAATTGCAGTGTTTCAAAATCACAATGTAGAATGTCTAAATTAGATTAGAGAAGTTTTATTTGGACACTTGGCAAGATCTTAGCCACACTTAGTGAATAATATTAGACACTTGGCACCATGAGGAACGTTTGTTGGATTTGAAGGAATCAAGGTGTGAGATCATGCTACTTAAGCAAAACTTTGTTTCATGTGATCAACTAAATTGTGCCAGACCAAAGAAGGTTTCAATCCTAGTGAAACCCTAAATGGCGGGAATCCAATTGAAAGCCCAAAAGCATGGTTAAAATCAGAACCCTAAACGGTTTCCCCAAACCCTAAAGTTGGCCTTCAAACCATTTCTAATCCAATTTCTAGTATTGTATTTAATCACTTGATTAAATTACTTCCACATGCTACTAATCCTTCAAATTTTTTTTAGAACATTTTTATCCAACCTTCTTAACCTTGAAAAATTGATTGGGCCAAGTGATATTGGATTTGGGCTTGATAAGAAGCCAAACCCTCTTTAAACCTCAAACTTTAGGCCCATTCGGTTTAGGCCCATTAAGGCCCACGAAATTGGTCACCATTAGCATTGCTTCATGGCTAAATTTTGTACCCTGACTTGGCTGGCCAGATCTTTACAAAGCTAAAGGGCCACCTCACTCTTTCACTCTTACACTCCACCTTGAGAAAAGATCATGGACTGATTTTTTTGAGAAGAAAAGGGCAACCCTCAAGCTTCCTTTCAGTCCTATCACTTTCCATAATTTGTGTAAGAGGCTCTCCAGTCCACTTCCCACGAAAATCAACTCTCCTTTACACTTTTCCTTCATAGAACACAAAAGACACTCTCGATAGTTTTTCGTACCTCTTTTGAACGCCTGTTTCAAAGCTTTTGTAAGTGTTGTCTTGCAAAGTTTCCTTCATGAAAGTTATTTCTTTTGAAGTCTCATTTACGTTGATGTCTTATTCATTCCATTTGCAGATCATTTGATAGGTCAAAAGTTGTTTAGATCCCATAAAGGTCATTCTGGGAGATAAACTGGAAAATGTGTTATATTTTGGACTTTTTGACCAAGCTAATGAATAGATCTTGGTCCGAAATTTTTATGGAGTACTGTTAACATGTGTATATGATTATTGGTTGAGGATTTGTTGCATGATTAAAAGTTTTGGTGAAATATTTTCTTAGATCTAGAAACTTAGAAACTGGAAGAGGAAAAACAGTTTCTGTTTTGAGAAAGTTTAAATCTTTTATGGTCTAATCTTATTCCAATGGCTTTGATATTTTTATTGGAAGATCCTAAGCATCTTATATACATGTTAGAATGTTATTTTGAAGATATTTGATGTTAGTTTCGAAGATATGAAATTTTATGCATTGAGATATTCGGTTAGACCAAAGTGATGATGTTCTTGACTAAATTTATGTTTTGGGTGATGTTTAACCATGTGATCTTGCATTTGAAGCTTGGATATGTTTTAGGACGCCTTTTTGAACCATGTGATGATTTGGTTTGAAGATCACGTCTTTATAAGTCATAGATCAAGAGGTTGATCAAAACAAGTTAGAAACAAAAATATGTTTTGAACTTAGAAGAGAAACCAAAAAGTTCAAGTATGGTTTTAGTGATTTTGATGACTTTTGTTCATGATTCAAAATATGATTATTCTTAAGAATATGTTATGAGTATAGTAGAAGAAAATTTTTGGTTTAATCATAGTTTTGAAATTTGAAAGAATTACAACAAAATCATGGGAAATAGCCTTGTAAGTTTCGGCCCTATAGAGTTTTAATGGTTGTGTTTAGTTTTAAATTTTTCTGAATTGATATTTGAGCTTAGGACAAAAGTTTTTCTAAATTTTGATGATTTTTGGAGTTAGGATGCAAAATCCTTAAGTTAGGGGTAAAATTGTCATTTTTTCACATGTAGAGGGTAAAATGGTAATTTTACTCTAAGTTGATATTTCTCCATATTCCTAATTGTTAGTTATTAAGTTCTAATTTTTAGAAATCACTACTTTCAGTTTCTCGTGATCACACTTGAGTTTTGTCTAGAAGCGCGAAGACCGAGTTAAGTTAGCTTTTAACTTACTATCAGTTTAATGTGTATGAGTAATTAGTAAAGGAACTAAATTGTATGTATGCATGTTATCATATGTGCCATGTCAAGTCATTACATATTTATCTGTTACACAGAATTTATTCTGTCATGAATTATTCATCTGTTACACAAGATATTCTGTCACGTATTGCTATACATTGCAAGTATGTCATGTTAAGTTAAGTATGCCATCTGTTACATGTATTTCATGTCACATAATATTCAATGTCACATGTTAAGAAATGTTGTCTATTATATGATATGCCATGTTACGAAATGTTGCATGTTACATATGTATGCCATGTTATGAAATGTTCTCTGTTACATTTATGTCTCGAAGTATGTCATGTCTGTCTTCTTAGTTCATGTCACGTTATGTTACGTCAGGACTTCTGTCTTTTATGTCAAGTTCATGTTACGTCACGTTACAAAATGTCATGTATGCCAGTTAAGTTATTCATGTCAATCACGACCCTAAGCGCTAGGATGGGGTAATATCCTAGTGGAACTCATTTGTTCATACTAGAGTGTCTAAATAGGTGTGAAATTCCCTGGGTTGATGAAGTACAATCAACAGGTTGCGAATGGGGCCTAATTAGCTGGTCACTGGAGTGAGCCAGGCACTAACGCCGATGGTGCCACACATTATGTTACGTATGTCTACAGCAAGTGTGGCACAAACAAATAAGTCATGGGGCCACAACAACTGTAGAGCATACACTACGTGAGACACAACAATTGTGACACAAAGAATACATGGGGCCACAACAACTGTGGAGTACGTATTAACGCACTTATAGCTGGTATAGAAACTTGTAATGTGATGCGGTAATCGGCAGGGACACACGGCTCAAGGGGACCTGTGTAGCACCCATATGGTCACTTTAATGATTAAGTCTATTGAATAAGATTCCAAGTTCATGCATTTCACGTTCAAGTCATGTTTCACGTTATGTTATGTTCAAGTTTAAGTTCACGCAATCATGGTAATCCCATGAGACAAGAATATGTTTCAAGTTCATGTTATGTTATGTTCACGTTTACGTTATGTTCCAAGTTCAAATTTATGTTATGTCATGCTCAGGTTCATGTTATGTTTCAAATTCATGTTATATTTCAAGTTCACGCTCGTGCTATGTTTCAAGTCCATGTTATGTTCCTTGTTCACGTTCATGCTATGTTTCAATTCCATGTTATGTTTCAAGTCACGTTCATGCTAAGCTTCAGTTTCAGTTTAAGTTATGCCAGTTATGTTATGTTGTATGTCAAGTTATGCTATGATTGCTTATGATTTGATTATGCATTCATGCTTTTACTGCCATGCATGCAACATTAACCTGTATGGAAGTTTCCTGTTAACTTGCTGAGATTTGTAATCAAATCTCACTGTGGTAGTCCCAACTACCATTCCCCCCGAATGGTAGATTTTGTTACAGGATCTGAAGGAGGAATGGAAATCGACCAACTGAAAACGATCGACTAAGCAAGGGTGTGACGTAGATGATAGTATAGTAGTTACCTCAGGTTACTACTTGTATTTGTGGAGTTCAATCTCCAGCACTCTTTTGATCACAACCATATGGACTATTATTGTGATCTTAGATGTTTAGTATGTCGTTAAGTATGAAGTATGTTTTAAGTATTTGGGATATTTCGGTTTGGTGCATAGTATTGCTGAAGAAAAAAATTATCCGCTGCGAATATTGCATAATGCTAGATGCATGTTAGGATTATTGCATCTTATATGTCATGAACAGGGGCAAGTAACCTTGTGTTGCATGTCTCGACGCTTCAAATGTTCGTCCGATCCCAAGCGAAATTTGGGGGCATCACACATACATACACTTTAGTTCCCTTACTTATCACTCATACACATTAAATTGATAGTAAGTTAAAAGCTAACTTACCTCGATCTTCGCGTTTCGGGACAAAACTCAAGTGCGATCAAGAGAAACTGAAAATATTGATTTCTAAAAATTAGAACTTAATCACTAACAATTAGGAATATAAAAAAAATATCAATTTAGAGTAAAATTACCATTTTACCCTCTACATGTGGAAAAATGATCATTTTATCCCTAACTTAAGGATGTTGCATCCTAACTTCAAAAATCACCAAAATCTACATACTTTATGTAAATTTTGTCTTAAGCTCAAATATCAATTCAAAAAAATTTAAAACTAAACACAACCATTAAAACTCTATAGGGCCGAAACTTACAAAGGCTATTTCCTTTGACTTTTGTTGTAATTCTTTCAAATTTCAAAACTTATGATTAAGCCAAAAATTTTCTTCTAATATACTCATAACATATTCCTAAGAATAATTATGTTTTGAATCATGAACAAAAGTCATCAAAATCACTAAAACCATACTTTAACTTTTTGGTTTTTCTTCTAAGTTCAAAACAGAATATTGTTTCTAACTTGTTTTGATCAACCTCTTGATCCATGACTTATAAAGAAGTAATCTTTAAACCAAAACATCACATGGTTTAGAAAGGTATCCTAAAACAGATCCAAGTATCAAACTCAAGATCACATGGTTAAACATCACCCAAAACATAAATTTAGCCAAGAACATCATCACTTTGGCCTAACCGAATATCTCATTGCATAGAATTTCATATCTTTGAAACTAATATTAAATATCTTTAAAATAACATTCTAACATGTATATAAGAGGCTTAGGATCTTTCAGTAAAAATATCAAAGCCATTGGAATAAGATTAAACCAGAAAAGATTTAAACTTTCTCAAAACTGAAACTGTTTTTTCCCTTCCAGTTTCTAAGTTTCTAGATCTAAGAAAATATTTGACCAAAACTTTTAATCATGCAACAAATCCTCAACCAATAATCATATACACATGTTAACAGTACTCCATAAAAATTTCGGACCAAGATCTATTCATTAGCTTGGTCAAAACTCCAAAATATAACACATTTTCCAGTTTATCTCCCAGAATGACCTTTATGGGATCTAAAACACTTTTGACCTATCAAATGATCTGCAAATGGAATGAATAAGACATCAACGTAAATGAGACTTCAAAAGAAATAACTTTCATGAAGGAAACTTTGCAAGATAACACTCACAAAAGCTTTGAAACAGGCGTTCAAAAGAGGTACGAAAAACTATCGAGAGTGTCTTTTGTGTTCTATGAAGGAAAAGTGTAAAGGAGAGTTGATTTTCGTGGGAAGTGGACTGGAGAGCCTCTTACACAAATTATGGAAAGTGATAGGACTGAAAGGAAGCTTGAGGGTTGCCCTTTTCTTCTCATAAAAATCAGTCCATGATCTTTTCTCAAGGTGGAGTGTAAGAGTGAAAGAGTGAGGTGGCCCTTTAGCTTTGTAAAGATCTGGCCAGCCAAGTCGGGGTACAAAACTTAGCCATGAAGCAATGCTAATGGTGACCAATTTCGTGGGCCTTAATGGGCCTAAACCGAATGGGCCTAAAGTTTGAGGTTTAAAGAGGGTTTGGGTTCTTATCAAGCCCAAATCCAATATCACTTGGCCCAATCAATTTTTCAAGGTTAAGAAGGTTGGATAAAAATGTTCTAACAAAAATTTGAAGGATTAGTAGCATGTGGAAGTAATTTAATCAAGTGATTAAACACAATACTAGAAATTGGATTAGAAATGGTTTGAAGGCCAACTTTAGGGTTTGGGGAAACCGTTTAGGGTTCTGATTTTAACCATGCTTTTGGGCTTTCAATTGGATTCCCACCATTTAGGGTTTCACTAGGATTGAAACCTTCTTTAGTCTGGCATAATTTAGTTGATCACATGAAACAAAGTTTTGCTTAAGTAGCATGATCTCACACCTTGATTCCTTCAAATCCAACAAACGTTCCTCATGGTGCCAAGTGTCTAATATTATTCACTAAGTGTGGCTAGGATCTTGCCAAGTGTCCAAATAAAATTTCTCTAATCTAATTTAGACATTCCACATTGTGATTTTGAAACACTGCAATTATCGAGGTTACTATTCACTCTGAAAAAGTGAATCATAAACTTAGCACTAAAAATTTCTAAATATTCATATTAACCTAATGTGAAAATCGTTTATCGAAATTTAACCTCAAAGTGCCCCTAAAAATAATTTCATAGTTTCAAACAGCCGTTTCGTCCAAAAATATGAAAATAAACTTATTGAGCCATAAAATCCTAAATAATCAACTAAGTCTAATGGCGTAGAACATAACGCATTCTGACATTTCTAACTATCTCAAATAAATAAAACTCATATTTCTAGCACCATAGTGAGTGATAACACTGACTATGTTGACAGACTAAAACTTATGCGATTAGTCGATTCGTAAAAACTCATGGGGTTTGCACGAGATTCCTAAAGTCAATAGTAATTCCACCAATGAATTTCTAGCGGGCTGTTACATATACTGTCACGAAATGCTTATCTTTTACACAATCTATTCTATCACGTATTGCTATCTATTTCAAGTATGTCATGTTACGTTATGCTATCTATTACATGTATGTCATGTCATATAATATCTTCTGTTACATGTTATGCCATGTTATGAAATTGTTGTCTATTACATGTTATGTCATACTATTTCATTGTCTGTCTCGAGTACATCATATCTTTCAAAGTACGGTCATCCATGTTACGTTACATCAAGACTTCTATGCTTTTGTTTCATGTCATAATCCATCTCAAGTACAGTTTATGTACCTCTGGAACCGTCTTTCAAGTCATGTCAAGTTTATGTTCATGTATGCCTTCCTGCAGTTAAGTTATTGTTTAGTTCAATGTTGTTACTCAATCGTAGTAACCACATGAGACAAGACTACTCTATCATGGCAACCCCATGAGAAGACTATGCTATCATGGTAACCCCATGAGATAAAACTACTCTATTATGGTGACCCCATGAGAGAATACATTTCAAGTTCCCGTCCATGTTATGTTCCAAGTTCATGTATTTCACAATCACGTTCTTGTCCAAGTTAGTTCACGTTCAATTTCATGCTCGGCCATGTTTCAAGTTTATGTCATGTCAAGTTTCTAGTTTAGTTCACGTTTCAATTCAAGTTATGTCAGTTTTTGCCATGTTATGCCAAGTTATATTATGCTTATTATTGACTTTGATTATGCATTCATGTCTTTACTGTCATGTATGCATCATTAACTTGTGTGAAAGTTTTCTATTAACTTGCTGGGATTTGTAATCAAAACTCACCTTGGTAGTCCCAACTACCATTCCCCCAAATGGTCGGCGATGTGTCAGGACCAGAGTAGGGAGCGGACACTGGCTGACTGGAGGAGGTTGATTAGTCGTTGAAGACGTGATGAGGAGCTTACAGCCTCCATAATTAGGTTTTTGGACAATATTTTGGCATCGTTAGTTGAGTTACGCGAGTTACTTGACGAACTAGCCCAATAGGATATTTTGGTGATGTAATTATAGAGCCTGATCTCTCATGTTTTGAGATTACAGTCTTCTAAGATCCGTATTGTAATCATGGATGTTTATTTTGTCAAGTATGTATGGATTATATTTTAATTATTTGGGATATTATCAGTTTGGTGCATAGTATTGCTTAAGAAAAAAAACATTTTTGCTGCGAATATTGCATGATGCTAGATGCATGTTAGGAACATTGCATCTTATATGTCACGAACGGGGGCAGGTAACCTTATGTTGCATGTCCCGATGCTTTAGATGTCCGTCCGATCCCAAGTGGAATCTAGTGAACTAATGATGAAATAACTCAACGAAGTGTTTTCCTCCTCGCATAAAGCGCGATCAAGACCACCTTTTGCCAGAACCTAAAGCTGAGTGTCTCCACTCACACTTGACAAACCAATGAGGAAACAACTTAACTAAGTGTTTTCCTCCTTGCTCATAGCGCGGTCATGACCATCTTCCGCCTAAATATAAAGCTGAGTATCTCCATTCACACCTAGTGAAAAAATGAGGAAACAACTCAACAAAGTGTTTCCCTCTTCGCCCATAGCACGGTCGAGACTACCTCCTGCCAGGACCTAAAGTTGAGTCTCTCCACTTGCACCCGGCAAACAAAGGAGGAAACAACTCAACGAAGCGTTTCCCTCCTCACCCATAGCACGATCGAGATCACCTCTCGCCTGAACCTAAATCATACTAGAAATTGCCCACCTTCTACTAAAGAAAGGCAACATGATCTTCCAAAGAGTGGGAGTGTTGGGTCATGTTCCTCGCCCTCTCATCTTGCTCTGCCTTGGTAGCTAAAACAACTCAGTGTGCCTTCTTGATATATGAACCCATCGATTGGTTATTCTCCTCCGAGTCAACCTGATTGTCGACTATCCAGGTTGTAAGATGATCATCTCCTTGGGCCACAAAACAAGTCACAACAGAAGAATAAAAATACATTAGAACAAAGATAGAAATTATCGAAGAGAGAAAGCCTCAAAGCTTCTAAACCATGGCTCGAAGAACCTCCTCCATATGAGCACGTGCTCTTGGGGTAGGGCTGGCGGCATGAGAACTTGAGGGGCCAGGTAGCCTTGAAAGGTTAAACACCCCTTCAAGAGGGGGAAAATAAGCCACCCATCTCACCAGCACCTTGAAAGGACAAGGGATCTAGAGGGCATTGAGGAGGAACAATTGGAGTGGTCGAAACATTTCCCTCAGGCTGCTCAACCGAATCAAAATGATGGTCTCCAGCCAAAGGGTCACCTAGCGGCATAGTCGAAGAAACATCACCACCTGCAGGCAAGGTGCCATGGTCCCTCGACCGCTCAACAAATTTGAAAGGATTATCTCCATTTGAGACACCGTTCGGAAACTCAAGCGGGGAAGCACCAACCCTCGTCGAAGAAGTACTGAAGGACGAAGAAGGGATGGATACACAACCACTACTAAAATCTATGCCCAAGGTTTCATCATGAAGGGACTCTGGGAAAACAAAAGGAATCTCGGGGGGTTACACCACCATAAACCTTAGAGGGAGCATATAAGGAGAAAGGACTGCACTCCAAGTCAGAAGGTTCGACATGACCAACATCAACCAAGGACACCTCACCTGAGTCATCAAAAAGGTAAGTAGAGTTCGTTGGAATGGTAGATTCAGTTTCTAAAAATGCAGAAGAAGTGACAGTTCAATGTCAGCCTCATCAGAACCCGAGTTGTCATCCTTACCTCCCGTGGTAGGAGAAGTTGATTGGCAGCCCCCTGATTCGGAGCCATAGAGGACTCAACTTCCAACACCAAGGCCAAATTGTTCTCGGCTTGGTTTATGATTTCCTCCAGCAAGCCTAAAAAAGAAGAGGGGCGTACCGAGCTACTTCCCCAGGAAGGGAAGAAGCATGGATAGGTCTTTCCCCAGTAGAACTTGACTCGTCGGATAACTTAGTCTCACTCTGAACGGGGCTACGATCCACACGAGGCTTCTTACCCTTTTGGCTCGAAGGGGTCGAGGTCCCCATCTTCTGCCCATGATACAACGGAGGGGCACCTAGGAACTAGCGACTGGAAACATGAGTTAGATTAGGGGAAACTAAGAACTTGTTCATATTGGCATGGGTGAGAAGTACATCTGACCAAGTGGCACTGTCATTCTGTTCCACCCAAGCATAAACTAAGTGCAAACGGGCCTCCTCCCGATTTGAAAGAATAATGGTGAAGTCATGATCCTCTAGAACATGGACCCACATCTCACGAATAGGTAACTCATGATAGGTAGCCGCACCAGAAGGAAATTCCTAACCACTTCTAGAAACAAAAAAGAAGTTCCTATGCCACTCCTTAGCTTGAGCCGAAATGAGACTAGAAGCTACAAAGATTTCCATCTATACACCTAACACCGTGGGTGAATAGAAATTCTTTCACATTAAGGTTTGAGTATTCTTCACCAGCAGCCTCTAGAACCTGTCGCCATGCTACGCAACACGCCATTAAGATCCTCTAGGCATTAGGAACAAGTTGCGAAAGAGCAAGCCCCAAAACGTCAAGTACATCACAAACAGGGTGACAAAATGGGAGGCAAAGCTCTATAAAAAACATAAGAGAATATAACGCTACTCCAGCAGCAAAATCTTCATAATCAACTACCCCACGAAGAGATTCTGGCAACTCCAGTGACAGAGAATCAGGAATCTTGTGTCGACTCCTAACAAGATCTAGGTCAGCTTGGGACGTCGTGGGCTCGTGGCTGACCATTGGTTCCCATCAAAGATAGGGGAACAATGTGAATCAATCCTACTAGGGGAGTTCGGAGAATTGCGGGGTCAAGAGGACCTAACATGACATGCATCGAAGTGTGAAGTTTTGCGGGAAGCCATTAGGAAAGAAGGGAGTCTAAGAAGAGAGAAAAGGAAAATCGAAAGAAGGAAGGTAGAGAGAGGAGGGAGCACAATGAAATAAAGTGAGTTAGTGTTAGAAAAGGAATGAAACAGCAAGGGCGGCAAGGTGAAAAGGCAAACCGATTGGGGAACACGATGTCGTTTAGTATTACCCAATAAGACAGAAACGTGTTGCATATAAAAAGGATACGGAAAAGATGTGGACGAATCCTCAAACCACCGGAAGGGATGCAAAGGTGGAGCAATGCACACCCGTACATAGGAATGCATGTTGACAGACAACTGCAAATCAATACAATTCCTGGGTAATGAAGAGGCGTGAAGAAAAAGAAAAGTCCCATCACATTCATGTGATGAGATTTCACAGTGTAATTAGAAGGACACAAATCTTCCTCTACAACTGGGCTAGTCCCACACCTCAAAAGCCCAAGATCCAACAAAGTCCACATACCAATATCAACACCGCAGAATGGCCAATTCATATGTTAATGACGGATCCAATGCCCTCCAGGATAACCACTCCTTATAAGGTAACGAACCATTCAAATAATAATAGCCTCGAGTTGAGATTGAGCTAGGGGATTGGGTTGTTACATAGGATCTATCGCTTGATCCCAAGTTCTATATGCATTGAAGGGAACTCATGTTTGAGGTAATTCTATCTAACGCTTGGATTTACAACAACACAATAATAGCAATTTCACAAGGCTACGTTTGGGTAGTGGAAATAGCTGAGAAGTGTTGAGAATGTTTGTGAATAGTTATGAGTATAGATTGAAGTGGGTTTGTGGGTTCTATTGAGAGTATTTTGAGTTGTTTGGATGTATGAAGTATGTTGAGTTGTTGACTTTTGGATATACAATTGAAAAATGTGTGGGTCCCATCAATGATTGATTTTCTTTAATGATGATTTTATTTATATATAATAGTGATAAATATTATAGTGATTTTATTTTTTATTTATATTTAATAGTGATAAATATTATAGTGATTTTATGTTTTATTTATATATAATATAAATAAATATTATATTGATTTTATTTTTTATTTATATATAATAGTGATAAATATTATAGTGATAAATATTATAGAATGTTTGTGGATAGTTATGAGTAGAGATTGAAGTGGGTTTGTGGGTCCCATTGAGAGTATTTTAAGTTGTTTGATATGTGAAGTATTTTCATAAGTATGAGAATACTTAAAGAGTGTTGAGAAGAGTTTGCTACCTAAATGTAGCCTGCATTGGAGGCATTTAATACTTTTCAGACCTTTTTTTTGTTCTCCTAGCGGAGGTTCGTGGTTGACGTTCACAAGGGTGCGAAACACTTTCATAACATAATTGATCCAACATGTGGCACAAAAATGTTAATTCACTCTTCTTAACAAAATTAATAACAAAATATAAAATGCTTTTAGAAACCCAAAACTATTATAATGTAATTAAAAAATAAAAATCTAAGAAAAAGTTAGGACAAATGTAAATAAAAAAATAGAAACATTACTAAAACAAAAAATAATTAGCTAATATATTTACTTCTTGTGCGGTGGTTTAAGCCACCTAGAGATGACACGATCATGGTTTTAAATTCCGTTCCGTTTCGATTGTTTCAACTGGAATTTTTCATTTCGGTGTAGTTTTCAATACACTATACATCCTTCTTCTGTTTCTCTCTAAATTATGGCTTGTTCCTGTCCATTTCGGCCATTCCAGTCAAATTTTGGCTGGAATGCCAATTCCAACCCTATTCTATTTCGGACTATTTTTGTAATTTTCTTGTACTTGGATATTATTTTTGTAAATTTTAAATCTAAATGGTATTTAGTTAATTCTAGAATATAAAATGTATTTATATAATTTTAATTTTTTTTGTAACTTTAAATATGTCCCATCATTCTCTATTTTTTTTAATATCATTTTTTTTATTAACTTATTTTTTCTTTTATTTCTTTTCTTTGTTTTTGTGTCTCAACTCAAGTTTGTACTTTTTTCAACATATATTCATTTTATAAATCTTCAATACTTCTATGTATATACACATGATACACAGTTACACAGCTTACACACACACACACATATATATATATATATGTATTCTATCAGTTGTTAGTTTATATATATATATAATATATAGTTAATCCCGAAATGGTCCACCAAAATGCACCAATATCGAAATATTCTATTTAAGTACTTAAACTGAAATGATCATTTCACAGGAACGGAATTTAAAGTAATAGGCAGGGTAGCTATGTTAGTTGTGACTCAGGTCACCTTGAACGTAGTTAATGTCTTTTAACTGTCATTATATTTATATCATTCTGAAACTTTTTCTTAGTTCGGCTCAAGTCACCTTTAGAGGTTGCACTATCATTCTGAAATTTTTGAGTTTTGATATTTATATAGAGAGAATGGCAGATTGTTTAGCTAATTCTTTCAAATCTTGGTTAGGGACTTTTGTAATCCTCAGCTTTGTTTGTAATATGGAGTCCTCCCATTATAAATAGGGGTTATTAATAAAATTGAACTACCTAATTCTTTTCTTTAAAAAAAAAGAAGCTTGAATAGTTTTGATAAATTTTGGATTTTAAAGTTTTGCCTTATTTTGTTATTACTTTTTGTTAAAGTTGTTGACGTGCATTTTTGTACAACATGTTGAATTTTGATTGGTTTTAATGCCAAATGGCTATTGCAGTGTTAGTGAACATGAGAGGGGTTGGATGGATGGAGTTAATATATATAAAAATGTTGCAAACCCAAGGATTAAATTGTTAAAATTAGAAACCTTAGCAAATGTGTGGAAACGCAAGGAGATTTTGCATCTAGCCCTTTTCTTAAAGTATCTTCCAATCAAGAACATATTATAGCATTTTGTGAAGGAAAATTCTATAGACCGCATTCATATTTCATTTTTATCCCATTATGACAAGGTTTAATTGCCCATCAATCCTTATATTTCTTTTTTAAAATCATAAAAGATAATCTATAGGTGACAAAAGTGTCACATTTTACATAGTAAAATGAGAGTCTGGTGTATAACATTATTCTTTAATTTGTAAAACATGTCAAATTCTGATTTGTTGGCATGCGGATCTAGCGAGAGCTTTTTGAGAGTTGGACGAAAGGAGTTAGTTGTAAAAGAAAACATGCAACCCAAAGAGTACTAGACTAAGTATCAGATGATACTTATTCTAAAGTTAAGGGCCCAGAACGGCCTGGACGTGTGCGCGGTTCAGGGTTTGGGCCAACCCCTACAAAGCAAACTTGTCAGCATTCACTACCAACTTCTACGCAAGAAGATGGTGCATTAAAGGAAGAGCTTGATAAAATGTGAAACGAATTAACTAAATTGCAAAGCTTTTTTTTTTTTTTTTTGAAATAAACCTCAACACTTCATTAATCTAACTTTAAGTAATACAAAGTTTATCATCTTCCAAGCATTTTACAATAAAACCTGGAATTTCTTCAATCCATATCTTAGTTTCTTTTAACTTCAAAGCTTCCTTAGCTAATGTATGAGCCACTATATATTTTTCTCTGTAAGCAAATTGTATAGACCAATTTGATCTGTTTATGAACACTGAACGTATATCATCAATGAAAAAACCAACATTGGACAGATCCTCCTCCTCCCTGTTAACAGATGAAACAATAGCCTTTGCATCTCCTTCAAACATAACCTTTTGAATGTTCAACTCATTACACAACTCCAATGTCTTCCAAAGTGCATGACATTCTGCCACTAGTGGGTCCTGAACATGCTTCCTCTGATCACACATAGCTACCAATGCCTCTCCCTTATTGTCTCTAATCATAATTCCCACTCCCATTCTCTTCCTCTTTAAATCTAATGATGCATCCTAGTTAACCTTCACAAAGTCAGCCTCTGGTGCCTACCATTTGTGTCTGTTCCCGCCTGCACTTGATGGATGAACATCCTGCCTTTGAACCCTTTGAGAATTCATGTACTCTTCAAGTCCTGTTGTAGCTGAAGTAAAGATTTTCCTAGGGCAAGAGAATCTCTCCTAAAAAACATATTCATTCCTCTGAAACCACACTCTTCTAAAAAGGACTGCAATCTCTTCAAGCTGTGACATGTTCAGTCTTGCCATCAATTTCTTCCACAGCTGCAAAAAATCATCCTCCTTACAGCTCCATTTCTATACTATGCTTCTCTCATCAGCCCATATATCGTTTGCTGCTTTGCACTCCCAAAGGGCATGCATAACTGATTCTTCTTTTGCAAAACAGATGGGACAACTTGGATCCTGCACTACCTTTCTTTTAAATAAGTTCTTCTTTGTGGGAAGCAAATTATTTGCTGCTTTCCATAAGAACAGCTTGACCATTCCTGGAACTTCTAAATCCCAAATATTCCTCCATCTCTTATCTACCATTTCTGCATCTGAACTTGAACCTCTGTTGTTTCTCAATCTTTCAAGTTGCAAATAGTATGCACTACTGACAGTAAAAGCCCCTTTCTTTGATGGACCCTATATTATTTTATCATGTGCATTACCTCTACCCAAGAGAATATTAAGAATTTGTTCAGCCTTTTTATTAGAAAAAATAGCTCTCCCTTTACCTTCATCCCATGCCCTATTCTGTTTATCAATCAACCCTTCCACCTTTGCATCTTCCCTCAGTACAGACACGGGTGATTGAACTGAATAAGATTATGGTGTTGGCATCCATTTAGAGCCCCAGATTTGAATCTTACTATCATCCCCCACTCTCCACCTTAATCCCTCAAGAAGCAAATCTATTGCGGACCAAATGCTTCTCCAAAAGAAAGAGGGTTGACGGCCAAGCTTTGCCTCCAAAAACTTTGATTGCCCAAAATACTTTTTCTTAAAAACCACAGCTGCTAGAGAATCATAATATTTAAATAGCCTCCAACCCTGCTTAGCTAAGAAAGCTAAATTAAAGCTTTCCAAGTCCCTAAATCCCAGGCCTCCCTTTCCTTTTTGCAATCCCAGAAATTCTCATTTCTTCCATTGGATACCCCCTCCATGTGCTGCTTCCTCCACCAGAATTTAGAGAATAACCCATTCATGTCCTTACACAACTTTACAGGAAGCTTGAACACACTCATGGTAGATGTAGGGATGGATTGTAACGCAGCCTTTATCAATACTTGTTTTTCAGCTTGAGAAAGGAAGCTGCTTTTCCAACTAGAAATCCTCTGCCATACCCTATCTTTTAATACTCTAAAAGAGTTGTATTTAGATCTTCCTACCAGAGCTAGAAGACCCAAATATCTCTCATAACTACCACAAACCGCAGAAGCTCCAGCCACAAAAATCCTTCTCTTATCCTCCAGCCACAGAAGTCTTCCCATTGTTCAGAAATTGTCCTGATGCTTTTTTATATTTATTTAACAGCTCTTGAATCTTATCCCATTCTTTCAACTTGGTTCTTCCAAATAGTATACAATCATCTGCAAAGAGGGGATGATTGATACTTGTCCCCCCTCAAGTCACTTGTACACCTCTAATCAAATTCTGTTTCTTATAGAAATTAAGCATCGAACTCAGCCCCTCAGCACAAAGAATGAAAAGGTAAGGTGACAAAGGGTCACCCTGCCTTAACCCCCTAGAAGGCTTAAAAGTGTGACCAACCTTTCCATTAATCAACATAGAGAAGGTTACTGAACATACACATTTCATGATAAGCTTCACCCATCTCTCACAAAAACCAAGTCTTACCATTACTGCCTCTAAAAACTTCCATTCCACTTGATCATAGGCCTTGGACATGTCCAACTTGATGGCCATACTTCCCACTCTCCCCTTCTTCCTTGTTTTCATTGAATGAAGCATTTCATAAGCTATCATAATGTTGTCACTAATCAATCTCCCGGGTAGAAAGGCACTTTGAGTGGGAGAAATGATAGAAGATAACACTTTCTTGAATTTGTTAGTGATAGCTTTTGACACAGTTTTATAAATGACATTACAAAGACAAATTGGTCTAAAATCACTAACCAACTTAGGATCTTTCACTTTTGGAATCAAAGCAATGAAAGTATAATTAAAGGCAGAGTCCATAGAGTTACCATTTAGAATAGATAAGGTTGCTTGGCACACTTCTTCAGCTACTACCTTCCAATCGTTTTGGAAAAAGCAAGCTCCAAATCCATCTAGACCTGGGGACTTTAGAGGTCCCATTTGCTTAACTGCCTCTTCCACCTCCTCCCTTAAAAAGCTTCTCAAGATCCAGTCATTCATGTCTGGGGTAACCTTTGCTTCAATGCCTCCAATACAGTCCTCTATCTCCTATTTAGTGGGATTGTTTGCCTAAAAAAGAATCATAAAGTACCTCCTGAAAGTTTGCTCAATTTCTTCATGTCCAGAAACTCTCTTATTACTTTCATTCATCATTTCTCTAATAAGATTCCTTTTTTTTCTTTGATTGGCACAAGCATGGAAATACTTTGTATTTCTATCCCCAAGCTTGTACCAATTTGTCTTTGCCCTCTGCCGCCACCTTAAATCCTCTTTTTCCAGCAACAGATTCAGTTCCTCCTTCACTCTCCTTATCTCTAGTGCATTGCCACTATTTTCATCCTTGAAGCCTCTGCAGTAACCTTGATTTTTCCTCAATGTCCTTTTTTCCTTCATTACTTAGCTTCTTACTCCACTTCTGAAAAACTACTTTACTATTCTCCAATAACTTCACCACCTTATTTGAAGGATTCCTCCCCACTTCTTCCTTCCTCCATGTTGTCTTTAGAACTAGTTCACAATCATCTTCTAAGGCCCAGCTTGCCTCATACTTAAAAGATCTCCTCTTAACCCCTTCAGCTTCTTTCTGCTTTAGTAAGTGAACTAACAGAGGTTTATGGTCAGAAGAACTAGCCACCAGAACTTCAACCCGAGACTCCTTGTACACCTCTCTCCACTCAGCATTTGCAATAGCCCTATCTAACCTTTCCTTGGTAAATGATTCATCACTATGCAGATTACTCCAAGTAAATCTATCCCCCTTCCAACCCAAGTCATAAAGGTTCCCGTCAATAAGAGCCTCCCTAAATAAAGCCATCTGACCTTCAGGTCTCACTCTTCCCCCTTCCTTTTCACTATTAACAAGGATTTCATTGAAATCCCCCACCACACACCATCCAACCTGAGGTTGTGGTTTAAAAGATTTCAGCAAGTCCCATGCTTCCTTCCTTTTAGCCGTTTCAGGTTGACCATAATAACAAGTCAGTAACCATCAATTGTCAACCCCTTCATCCCAAATCCAAGCATTAATATGCCTTTGAGAATAGTTCACAATTTCTACTTCCACATTAACCTTTCAAAATAATGCCAAGCCACCCCCTTTTCCCACTGGATCCACCGTAATACAGCCCTCACAATCTAACCTCTTCTTTAGAAACTCAATCTTTTTCCTTCTAATCTTAGTTTCATGATGAAAACCAAGCTGAGTTTATTTTTCTCTGCCATCATGCAGAGATCTTGAACTGTCCAAAGATTCCCCAATCCTTGGCAGTTCCAACTTAAGATTTTCATAATGCTTGGCGGGGCTGAAACTCAGCCTTCGCCACTTCAACCACACTATCTTCTCCCTCCACACCACTGCTCCATTTCCCTTTTTTTCTATTTGCTCCACTTTCCTTTCCTTCTGCCCCAGATTCCCCATTTCTCTTTTTATTAACTACATTAATTGTTGTACAGTCCTTCTTTCCTTTTTTCTTTGCTTTCCTCTTCCATGTTCCTTTTTTTATAGCCTACTCAACTTCCTTCCACCCCTTATTTTGAACTGCATCCTCCATAGGCCTTAGCTCTCTCTCCCCATTTACAATGCTCATACTACTAGCTTGAAAAACTGCCTCATCTCTTAGCTCCTCCTCAAACAGTTCTATCAGACCCTTTTCTACATGATTTTGCCCTAACCTTGCCTTCATATTCACCTCCTCTGTATTAGTATTAGGAGCAAAATCCTCTTCCCTCCCCTTATTAGAGCTTTCTGAAAAAACTTCATTTCTCTTTTCCTCACCACTCAATTTTTCCCCCTCACCTTCATCTCCCTCTCTACCCCCCTTTGCATATTTATTTTCTCTCTTTTCCTCATCTTGAGATTGCCTAAAATCTTCCCTCCTCCACTTCTTTAACCCCTCTTCCCTCTGGAAATATTACTAGCATTATTAACCCTTTGAAATTGAGAAGCCCTCATCCACACCCCATATTGCTCCTCCTTGTATTCTAAATCCTCCAGTACACTACAACAACCAGTTGTCCCATGAGCAATGTATCCACAAGAGAAATAGATGCGTGGCATTTTCTCATAGCTAAAAGGGACCCAACACTCTCTCCCTTTATCTTCAGAGTACAACCTCTTGCCAAAGGCTGTGTCAAATTCACATAAATCCGAACCCTCAAATAACTTCCCCATCCACAACCATCATCCTGAACGTCAACTTCCTCAACCTTACCAACTGTACTCCCAATCTGTACTCCTCTTTCTTTGGTCATGCATGATAAAGTCAAGTTATGCATTCTGATCTAGAAGCTTTCATGGTCAAAACTTATGCGATGAAGAGGAATATGACCCTCAAACTCCCTCAATACTAATAGATTGTTATCGAAGAGCCATGGCCTTCCTGCCCAAACTCTTTGCTTATCCTCTTGGTTTTCAAAGACCAAGACAAACATGTTCAAACTAACCTCCACGAACTTAGCTGCCTTACTCATTCTCCATATCTTCGCCATTGTTGCCTTTAATGCCTCCCTGCTTATGGTTCTGGGTGAAACCATTCTTCCCACTAAGCTTCTTTGCTCCTTGTATCACAGTTCCTCAGGAACATTATCTTTTATAACAATATCAGAGACTTCTTCTTCCCGTAACCTTAATTTCTTCCATTTCTCTTCCAAAACCTCCATTGCTCGCCCACTTCCTTCTTAGAGACCACCTTCCGAGCACCTTAGGTCCCTTACGACAAGAACCTTCTCTGCAGATACACTCGCAGACACCTTCAACCACCGTACTTATACGCCTACAACCCCCGTATATTCTTCTTTACCACCCCACACCACCCTGATTCCACTACTTCCATTATAACCGTTTCCGCGTCTCACTCAATACGCTCCATCCTTTTTCCAAAGAGAGAAAAAAGAGGAGAATACTTTTTCCTTACGACATACCAACCAACTGAATTGCAAAACTTAGTAAAGACATTCATGCATGCACAAGTGAGCACTTCACATATGTTTAGTTGATATCAATCAACCTTATTTTGAAATTTTTGGACCTTTATTTGAATTTATTTTCAGGTTGCAGGACAAAATCAAATAGAAAATGAAGAGGAAGAGAAAGATGAAGAAGAGGGGAATGATGAAGAGGAAGATGAAAAAGAGGATGAGGATGATGAGGATGAGGATTGAGGGGATTATAAGTGAAGAATCTCAAATTATATTAATATTTTAGTTTAATGGTTTTTGTAACTTTCCTTAATTGAGATAATATTTATGGTTATGTCATATATCTACATTTGCTCCATTTTGCTAAGTTGGAATTGGAACGGGTCGTAAAAGTTTTGAAGTTAGGTGTTAAGTGAAGTGGTGGATTATCCATTAATTTTACTACTCTTTTTAGAAGTTGTGAATCTTCGTAAGATGCCATTTACTAGTTTGGTTCATGACCCATTCTTTGAATGAACAATTAGTGATTTATATAGAAAAATTATTATTGAAGTCTGTTGATCAATTGTTGGCATATTTTTAAATGCCGTCAAAGCTATATATTATTACCGGCGTAACAATATAAACGCTGGAACACTACAAATTTTCCGGCTAAAATTGATCAATTGTAGGCATTTTTTTAAACAATATAAATGTTGAAAAACTTAATAATTTACCTACATAAAATTGATCAATTGTCAAAGTTTTGTTAAACACTGAAAAAGCTATATATTATTTCCGACGTAACAATATAAATGCCAGAAAACTCAATAATTTATCGGCATAAATTTGATCACTTTTCGACTTTTTTTAATGCCGCCAAAACTATATATTATTACCGGCATAAAAATATAAACGTCGGGAAACAGCTAATTTACCGGTGTAAAATTGATATATTCCAAAGCTAAATATTTTGACTGGCGTAACAATATAAACGCCGAAAAATTGATCAATTATTTACCGGCATAAACAATAAGTGCGGGCAATAATATATTTTTACCGGCGCATAAACAACCGCCGATAATATAAACGCCAGCAATTCTTACTTTTTTTGTAGTGTAAATTTGAACTGGGGAGTGGTTTGCAAATGCGTGAAAATCCATAGTGATTTATTTTGCTTTTAGGGAGTTGTTTAAACAATGGATACAGGGTATGCAAACTGAGAATGCATCGATGAAGCAAAAGTAACAACTAAATTAGAAAATAAGTTTACGTTCAAGAACAGATTATACTACATGCCAGAAGCTGGTTGTCTGCAATGGATAGAAAGAAAACTACAAGATATCATAATCACAGTAATAAAATCAAAATCAGATGAACAGTGTTAGACGAGAGCAATTTCTGAATATTTTCTCTACTATTCATCATCAAGTCAGTGTATATTTATACACTGTTTACAGGGAATCAAATTCAGTTACAAAAGAATATAAAGGTATAAAAATACAACTAAATGTTACGTTACAGCAGAGGGTATAAAGGGTATATGGTTAATACGCCCCCTCGAGTCCATAGGGGTATCAACCACTGTGAGACTTGATCTAAGAGCAGCAAATCGCTCAGAAACAATTGGCTTAGTAAGTACATCAGCTATTTGATCTTTGGAAGAGCAGAACAAGACTTTAAGACTATTTGCAGCTACCCTATCACGTACAAAGTGAAAGTCTATGTCTAAGTGCTTTGTTCTTGAATGATAGACAGGATTGGTGGATAGGTAGGTTGCCCCAATGTTGTCACACCAGAGAGTAGGTGGCTGAGTTAGAAAAAGGCCAAGTTCCCGAAGAAGAGTTTGAATCCAGATCAACTCCGCAGCTGTGGTGGCAAGTGATTTGTATTCGGCTTCTGTGCTTGATCTGGCCACAGTCTTCTGTTTTTTTGAGCTCCATGATATAAGGTGCTTGCCAAGAAAAATACAAAAGGCTCCAGTTGAGCGTCTATCATCTGGGCATCCTGCCCAATCTGCGTCTGTGTAGGCCTGCAAGGTAAGACTTGAAGAGGTTTTGAAGAGCATGCCATAATTTATGGTGGACTTGAGGTATCTAAGAATCCTCTTCACAGCTGACCAGTGTGAAACTTTTGGGCAATGCATGAATTGGCAAACTTTATTTACTGAGAAAGCAATGTCGGTCCTAGTCATTGATAAATATTGTAAGCCCCCAACAATGCTTCGAAATAAAGTGTGGTCAGTGAATTCAGGACCATCAAACTGTGACAGCTTGAGAGAAGCTGCCATAGGTGAGGTCATTGGCTTAGAATTAAGCATGTTACTTCTTTCCAAGAGATCTTTTATATACTTCCTTTGAGACAGAAAAATCCCAGAATTAGAGTAATCAACTTCAATCCCAAGGAAGTAAGACAATCGGCCTAGATCCTTCACAGGAAAGGCTCTGGCCAGAGTAGAAATCAGTTTGTCTATAGCAGTAGGTATGGAAGAAGTAATGAGCATATCATCAACGTAAATCAGTAGAAACATATGTAAATCACCAGAATTCAAAATGAATAGTGATGGATCAGCACGTGAAGCAGAGAAGCCATAATCAGTGAGCCAGGTGCTCAATTGAGCAAACCAGGCCCTTGGTGCCTGTTTAAGACCATAAATGGCCTTGTTGAGTTTGCACACATAATCAGGATATTGTTTATCAATAAATCCTTGAGGTTGCTGCATAAAAACAGTGTCAATAAGCTCTCCATGCAAAAACGCATTCTGAATATCTATTTGGCGCAGAGGCTAGGTATGACTCACAGCAATAGATAGAACTAGACGAATGGTGGTGGCTTTAACAACTGGACTAAAGGTCGCACCATAGTCTAAACCAAACTGTTGGTGGTACCCTTTTGCTACCAAACGGGCTTTCCGACGAGCAAATGACCCATCGGAATTCAACTTGGTCTTATAGACCCAACGACAACCAACTACATTATAGCTAGAAGAATGGAATTCAAAAAAGCAGTTGTTATGAAGGCAGAATTGTCGAACCGAAACAAGATTTTTTGAAATATTTGGTACATGGAGGAGATTTCGAAGATGGAAAGGAGAGGAGTTAGAGAGAAGAGAAGCATTACCCGAGTTCTGTATAGGAAGGCACGAACCGTCACCGATGCGTATTGTCTCAGGACCACCATAAGGTTCACTGGAGAGATTGAGGTTACCAAGATCATGGGTTAGATGATGAGTAGCTCCAGAATCTGGGTACCAGGTGGGATCACAGTGTGTATACGGGTTGGTGTTTGATGAACACTGGTTGGTGTTTGATGAACACGGGTTGGTGTTTGGTAGTGGATGGGCGTTTGGAGAGGCATAGTTGGCAGAGAAGGAGGATGGTGCTTCATACTGATAGGATTGGTTGAATCGGTGCCTGCATTGGAGAGCTACGTGACCTTGTTTATTGCAAACTTGGCACGTTGGACGTTGGTGGGCGCCAGGTGTTTGATGAAAGTTTCCAGTGGGTCCACGGCCATTTCTTCCAGTTGAGCGTCCCCTGCCTCTTCCCTGTCGTCCACCACGATTATTGCCATGTCCACCACGTTGATAAGAACTAAAGTTTGCTGAGAACTCAGCAGCAGATCGAGTAGAATGAGTGAGCCGACTTTCATGCACCAATAGAAGCTGATAGAGTTCGGTTGTAGTAACCGGATCAGATCTCGTGGTGATAGAAGTCACAAAAGGCTCATAGGCTGGTCCAAGCCCATTGAGTAAGTAGGTGACAATTTCTTTGTCTGGCAAGGGATTTCCAGTAGAGGCAAGTGTATCAGCAAGGAGACGAGCTTTACCAAGGTAGTCTGTTATGGACAAATCTCCTTTAGTTAGATTGGTAAGCTGAAAACGCACTTGGTACTCCTTTGCTTGAGACTGAGAAGAGAGAAGAGTGATAAGAGAATCCCAGAGGCCATGGGCTGTTGTAACTCGGAGTACATGGCCGAGGATGGAGTCTGATAACGAAGAGAAGAGGATGCTAAGAACTAGCTGATCATTTCTCTTCCAGACAAGATAATCTGGGTTGATTTTTGGAACAGATTCAGTGGTAGAAGAGAGAAATTGTGGAGGTGACCGATTAGTTCCATCTACATATCCATAGAGATCTTGTCCTCTAAGGTATGCAGATATCTGAACTTTCCAGAGCAAGAAATTCTCAGTAGTGAGCTTGGTAGTCACTACGTGAGATAGGCTAGGAGAAGGCGAACCCATGGATCAAGAGAGACTGCTAGTCGAGCAGCTCTGATACCATGTTAGACGAGAGCAATTTCTGAATATTTTCTCTACTATTCATCATTAAGTCAGTGTATATTTATACACTGTTTACAGGGAATCAAATTCAGTTACAAAAGAATATAAAGGTATAAAAATACAACTAAATGTTACGTTACAGCAGAGGGTATAAAGGGTATATGGTTAATAAACAGAACAGAAAGAGGGCATCAAAACACCCTTTTCCTAGATAGAGAAGCTGAGACCCACTGCCCACCGATCCATTCGAGATGAGGCCTCAACTGAGAAGATGGATACAAAATCTCAACCCCATAAACATCAAAGAAGACATTGTACTTTGATGCTCCTTTCCTGCCACTAATCTTTCCCACCCACCAACCATCGTTGTCAAACGCATCAGCCTCCTCGAATGGAACAAACTGATCATCTTTTGCCATATTAACTTTGGGTGGCGCCGGCCTCAGCTCGTCTGCACCCACAACCTCAATCAGTGCATGAGATTCATCTTCGGTTAAGAGGTTCCTGTAACAGATTGCGTATGAGTTGTTGATCCGATATTCTGCAACCACTGTCCCTTCGTAGTACGAACCCACAAACCCTTCTTGTTTGCTGCAAACTTCGACTTTCATCCCCCTGTGAAAGTAGGCCATCTTCTTTTGGGTAGGGTTTTTGGCAACTTTCAAAGAGATGACCAAATTGGAAAGTAGTGTGAGAATGCTTCATTGGGTCTGTATTGGGGTTTACATATATATATATATATATAGATATATAGATATATACTACTACAGATTTGAGTCGGTTTGGGAATCCTATTTAGTTTAGGCGAATTTGCGGCGAGCCCCATATCTGTTCTACACAGCCTAAGTGGTGGAAAAAAGTGGTTTTTTTCCCACAAGTTAGGCCTTTCGTGGAAAATATACTTAAAGTCACCAATTTTATGTCACTAGTGACCTACGAATTAAGGAAATTGTGGTTAGTAAAGACATTTTCTCACGGAATTCATACCTTTTCTGACAACAATCCCTCCCGAGAAAAACTAGTATTTGTTGTAGTGATATATAGCTAGTACTGTACTTTCAGATCTTATAATCCAAAGTACGTCATGAACCACTCTAAATTATAAGTGCAGGGTTAATTTGCATGCATTTGTTAAATTTCATTATTCTATTTTCTGCTTCTCTAAAATCCTAAAATCACAAGTACTCAGCAAGACATCAACCTATGATCAATATATAAGTACTTCGACTAGGAATTGATATAAAAAACCCTGCCAAATTAATAATTAGCTTCACTATGGGAAAGTTTAATTTCATGTGTTGACGGAAAATTAATAAGGCTGAAAACATGATCCGGTAAGGTCGATCGCTATCATGTGCATTTCTCTCAACTTCCATGATCAAGTACTATATATATATATATATATATGTACATATATATCATGTATAAGTAATGCTTAATGATTATATATAAGTACCAGCTAGCGCAGCATTAAATTATAATGGCCTTATAATTAATCCATGAGTATTATATATTCACTTCCGATTCGACCATTTTTTAAGCGTACATACGTATAAATATTGGTACTGATCTATCCCAGCCAATAAAGTGACCATGAAATTAAGGGAAATAACGTATGTGTGTGTGTGTGTGTATATATATATATATATATATATATATATTCGATCTTCGGGTTGATATATAATGATCATAATTAAGAAAATATATATATCTCATGATTTAAACTAAAATGTATTATTCATTTCAAATAAATTAATAGAGAGGATATTTTTTCCACTTCACCTTAATATTGAAGGTACTAATTATTAATATATAAGATGTAATTTAAGCACAAAGTTATGCTCCTGTTATCTCAACTTAATAATGATGTATATATATATAATATTTGCTAAGGTATTAATTAAGCTATAAAAGTCAATTCCCATGTTATATTTACATTATGTTATATAGTACCATATATGCTTAATATGCATGAAGTCAACGCCAATCTCCAATGCTTGTCGCTGGTATGGATCCTCATGCAAGAAATGGCGGAGTACTACATGTTATTAGCACGTGGCTACTCATGCCCATTGGTTTTGGAAAGGGATCCATCCGAAGTAATGCCTCCTTTGCTTGAAACCCCTATAATATCCGGCCCACAAGACAATAATTATATGTGAAAGTCGGTGCATTAATGGAGAAAGAAATGATAATGACGCGTTCATGAGTGTGCAGTACGAAATTAAGAGATCTTGCAAACCAGCTAGCGGATCATATCTATATATATATAGGTCACTCCATTGCTATATATAATGTATATATAGAGGTCACTCGATCCATTGTCATTTGCCTCTTATATTCTAAAACTGTGAAATAGCTTATACACTGCAACTCAAAGAGAGAGCCTGAGCCTAGCTCGATAGCTTTGGAGTTCATACATTTCTTCGTCCAACATTCTCGACCCCTTCACGCGGACACCTGCTTCTTGTTCAGAGATCAGAGAGAGAGAGAGAGAGAGAGAAGCATTTACAACAAGCAAAATGACAGTAAGCAAACCAATGATCTACATGCAGTCTGATCTGTTTCTGTTCAATTTGGTGTGTCCTAAAATTCTATTTATTTTCATTCAGACCATAGAGATGCGAGTGCACATGGACTGCGCTGGATGCGAAAGCAAGGTAAAAGATACGCTTCTAAAACTAAAAGGTACGTATCGATCTGACATGATCCTCAAATCGGGTTCATTTTCATCGATCCTTAACTAATTTTGTATGTATAATATATGCAGGCGTGGACGATGTTGACATAGACATGGCGACGCAGAAAGTGACGGTCACCGGATGGGCAGACCAAAAGAAGGTTCTTAAGACAGTGAGGAAGACCGGGCGGAGGGCAGAACTGTGGCAGCTGCCCTACAATCCGGAGCACTTCCACCACAGTAATAATTACAGTGCGGATCAACAGCAATATTATTGTAACGGGCCAATGAATCTTTATGCCCCCCGGCCTGCCTCTTCCTACAACTACTACAAGCACGGCTACGACGGCGATGCTCATGCTGTTGGAATATAGCCTCACGGATTGAACAAATGGAATTAAAATCTAAAGCTACACGTGTTAAACTAGAAGAGGAAGAGGAGAGTTAGTTATTTCTGTTATGGTAGTTAGTTTGTTATTTAGTTTATTATTTCTCATTTTCTCATTTAAGCCGTGTATATAAATATAGTTAAAGTACTCTGTAATTGATACCAATCAATTTCATTTCATGGAAGTTTTCCAATTCATCTTCTTTTGTATCTTCTTTGCTTCACGACTATGTCAATTCTCAATTCATCTGAAACTTGACATGGTATCAGATTGAGAAATAGTTCTTTGCTTCCGCAACCTTACATAGATTTTGCTCTGAAATCTCTGTAACTCTCCTGCTACATACTTTTCTTGCATTTCTTGGAAAAATTTCCAGAAATGACTTCTGATGGAGAAGACTCTGTCAGTTCCCATACCTCTCATCGCATGATCAACCCTTCAGATGATTCATCAAGTCCATACTACTTGCACCCAAGTGACAACCCTGGTGCCTTACTTGTTTCTGAAATCTTTACTGGTGATAACTATATTGCATGGAGTCGATCCATCACCATTGCTCTAACAGTCAAGAACAAGGCAGTGTTCATTGATGGTACAATTCTTGCTCCTCCTGTTAATCAATCTATTCTTCATACTGCTTGGCTACGTGCCAATAACTTGGTTCTCTCATGGTTAATGAATTCTATTTCCAAGGACATAAGGAACAGTCTTCTTTATGTTGCTTCTGCTGTTGACCTTTGGAAAGAATTGAAAACAAGATACTTGAGAAGTGATGGTCCGAGAGTCTTTCATCTTGAAAAATCTTTAAGTTCTATCACTCAAGATTCTCTACCAATCACTGAATATTTTAGTTCTTTCAAGACTTTATGGGATGAGTACATTAATTACAGACCATTCCCAACTTGTAGCTGTGGCAAGATGGCAACCTGTACTTGCAACTTATTTGATTTCTTATTAATTAGACAGCAGTCTGATTATGTCTTAAAATTCTTGGTTGGCTTGAATGATTCCTATGCTTCAATTCGAAGTCAATTGCTCATGGTTTCACCATTGCCTAGTATGGCAAAAGTATTCTCTTTACTTCTTCAAGAGGAAAGCCAAAGACAACTCAATAATTCTGTTAGCAATGAAACTCATGCTTTGCTTGCCAAACAAACCACTCCAACCTTTGTTCCATCGAAATTCTCCAAAGACAAACAGAAGAGATCTTCTTTATATTGCACCCACTGTGGGTACAATGGCCATACAATAGAGAAATGCTTTCAACTTCATGGCTACCCCCCTGGCTGGACTGGACCAAAAGGGAAACGGAATCCACCTGCTGCTCATGCTGCTACATCAACTTCTGAGCTCTACATCCAACCCAGTAATGACAATCAAAAGTTCTCTTTAACTTCTGAGGAATTCCATAAATTGCTAGCACTTGCAAATTCTAACTTCTCTCAAATATCTACCCAAACAACTTCACCAGCTGTAAACATTGTTACTTCTCAAATTTCTGGTAAATCTTTGAACCCTTACTATTCTGTTTCTTCATCTTTACAGCATGTGTCCTCATGGATTCTGGACACAGGTGCAACAGACCACATGGTCTGTTCACCCCTATTGTATTCTTCTACACCCACATCCATCAACACATCTATTAATTTGCCAAATGGGAACTCTGTTCCAGCTTCACACATTGGCAATATCAAACTTTCAAATACATTATCCTTGCATGATGTGTTATGTGTTCCCAGTTTTACACTCAACTTATTATCTGTTTCTAAACTAACAAAACAATCTAACATTTGTGTTTCTTTCTTTAACTCCTACTGTCTTTTACAGGACCAATCAACAAAGAAGATGATTGGGATTGCCTTTGAAAAACATGGATTATATCACCTATCTCAAGCTATATCAAAAGATGTTGCCTGCACTCAACCTAACTATAATTCTTCTTCTTTTGTATCAGCTATCACTCTAAGTCAATTAGATCCTTGGCACCACAGACTAGGCCACGTTTCTAATTCAAGATTACCTTTCCTTAAACAACTAGAGCCATCTATATCTTTTAATTCTTCTACTGTTTGTGATGTATGTCATTTAGCAAAGCAAAGAAAGATTCCATTTCCTGTATCTCAAACCAATTCCAATAAAATGTTTGACTTGATACATTCTGATATATGGGGTCCCTTCAATACTGTTTCCTATTCTGGTTTTAAATATTTTCTTACTATAGTTGATGACTATACACGTTGTACTTGGGTATATATGCTCAAGATGAAATCTGAAGTTCCTTCCATTCTCAAAAATTTCTGCAACATGGTAAAAACACAATTTAATACTCTTGTCAAAACAATAAGATCAGATAATGGACCTGAATTCCTATTGACTCAATTCTATAATGACAATGGCATTGTGCATCAAAGAAGTTGTGTGGAAACTCCACAACAAAATGGAGTTGTGGAAAGGAAACATCAACATTTATTAAACACTGCCAGGGCCTTAATGTTTCAATCAAACATCCCTTTAACCTTTTGGAGTGACTGTGTGCTCACTGCAGCACACATCATAAATAGAATTCCTACTCCTCTTCTCAAAAACAAAACCCCATTCGAAATGCTTTTTAACAAACCACCTAATCTTTCTCACCTCAAAGTTTTTGGTTGTCTTTGTTTTGCATCAACACTCACAACTCATAGACATAAATTTGACCCGAGAGCCACAAAATGCCTCTTCTTAGGATATCCTTCTGATACCAAAGGATACAAATTAATAGATCTTCATACCAACAAAGTATTCATTTCAAGAAATGTAGTTTTTTATGAAAATGTCTTCCCTTTCAAGATTTTTCCTTCCAATCCTGAATTACATACTTTCTTATTCCCTCCAACAAATTCTGCTTCAGATTTCTATTTTTATCCTCCTGACATCCATTCTAATCAACATATTGCCTCAAGGCAAAATCTGAACTCAAATCCGAATATCACCTCAAACCAGAACCTTACCAACCATCAACTTCCTTTGCACAATGAATCTGTTCCCCTTCCTTTGAACAATGAACATGTTACTCAACTAGAATCTCAACATCTCAGAAAATCCTCAAGAGTTAAACAAGTGCCAAATTACTTGCAGGATTATTATTGTGGAACTGCTTCCCACATTTCAAATGCCATTGACTCATCTGCTATTGCTGCTTCCTCTCATAATAAAAACATTCTATACCCCATATCTGATTTTATTTCTGCAAATAGATTATCCACTTCTCACAAAGCCTTTCTTGCATCACTTTCAGCTTCCCAAGAACCCAAAACTTATAAATTGGCTTCTAAAATTTCTGAATGGCAAATTGCCATGCAAAATGAAATAAATGCATTAGAATTAAATAAAACTTGGGAAATTGTTACTCTCCCTAATAATAAAAAGACCATAGGCTGTAAGTGGGTATTTCGAATTAAGCATAGGGCAGATGGGACTATAGAAAGACACAAAGCTAGATTGGTAGCTAAAGGTTACACTCAACAAGAAGGTTTGGACTTTTTTGACACCTTTTCTCCAGTAGCAAAAATTACTTCCATTCGGTTACTACTTGCTATAGCCTCTATTAAAAATTGGCATCTTCACCAATTAGATGTTAATAATGCCTTTTTACATGGTGAATTGCATGAAGAAGTTTATATGGACTTGCCACCTGGTTTGATTGTCAAAGAAGAAAATAAAGTTTGCAAACTTCTTAAGAGTCTATATGGCTTGAAACAAGCCTCTAGACAATGGTTTGCTAAACTCTCCACAGCATTGCTTGATTATGGTTTTACTCAAGGTATTTCAGATTGTTCTTTGTTTGTCAAGAAATCTGAATCCTCCTTCATAGCTTTACTAATCTATGTAGATGATATTCTGTTAGCTAGTGATAGCTTGATTGAAATCCAATTGCTTAAAACTTTTCTACATGATAAGTTTACTATTAAAGATTTGGGGGAACTCAAATATTTTCTCGGATTGGAAATAGCAAGAACTAAAAATGGCATATCAATTTGTCAAAGAAAATATGTTCTAGATATACTAGAACAAGCTGGGGTACTTGGAGCTAAACCTGCAACTTTTCCAATGGAATCGAATCTAAAGCTATCTTCCTCAGATCCTGATATGTATAAAGACCCTTCAGCCTACAGAAGACTAGTTGGAAGATTGTTGTACTTAACAATAACTCGACCTGACCTTGCCTATTCTGTCCAAGTTCTCAGTCAATTCTTATCCAAACCAGCTGTTAGTCATCACCAAGCAGCCATTCGAGTTCTCAGATATCTCAAGGCAACCCCTGGACAAGGATTATTTTTTCCAGCTTCATCAGAATTGCAGCTCAAGGCCTTCTCAGACAGTGATTGGGCAGGATGTGTTGACACCCGAAGGAGTGTAACAGGTTTTGCCATTTTCTTGGGTGACTCATTAATTTCGTGGAAGAGCAAAAAGCAAGCTACAATCAGCAGATCTTCTGCAGAAGCAGAATATAGGGCCCTTGCTTCAACAGCTTGTGAGATCCAATGGCTCCTTTATGCAATGCAAGACCTAGCTATCAACCACCAGCAGCCAACTTTGGTTTATACAGACAGTAAATCCGCATTATCCATTGCAACTAATCCAGTCCAACACGAGAGAACAAAGCACATACAAATAGACTGTCATCTTATTAGAGAGAAGTTGCAACAAAATATCATCAAGCTTTTCCATGTCCCTTCAAGATTGCAACTGGCGGATATATTAACAAAACCTCTAGGCTCTCTTCCTTTTCATCATGCTCTCCGCAAGATGAACATCCTCAATATACATGTTCATCTTGAGGGGGGGTGTTGGAATATAGCCTCACGGATTGAACAAATGGAATTAAAATCTAAAGCTACACGTGTTAAACTAGAAGAGGAAGAGGAGAGTTAGTTATTTCTGTTATGGTAGTTAGTTTGTTATTTAGTTTATTATTTCTCATTTTCTCATTTAAGCCGTGTATATAAATATAGTTAAAGTACTCTGTAATTGATACCAATCAATTTCATTTCATGGAAGTTTTCCAATTCATCTTCTTTTGTATCTTCTTTGCTTCACGACTATGTCAATTCTCAATTCATCTGAAACTTGACACATGCTTCTTACTATCACAATCCTACTTCTCATAATTCCACCCTTTTTGGGTATCAAACCAGTACCGCTTTCAGTGATGATAACCCTAATGCTTGTTCTATCATGTAAAGTTCCATATTTCTTGTTGTTGATGTTGTTTGTTTGTTTTTTTTTTTTTTTTAAATAACGATCAATGCATTATTTATATGAAACTCCATGTGACTTTTTTTTTTTGTTTTTCCGTCTTTCTGTCTGCGCGCGCAGTTTGTCCTAGTTGTAATTTATGCCCAAGCCATGTGGGTTTACCTAATGAAGAAACCATGCTAATTAAACAATATATGGGTCCTTAGTACTTTTTTATGATCTTGATCATGTATCATAAGTATATATTTAATTAGGTATATATTTAGTATAAGAACGATAGTACTATTTGACTATTATATTTTAGGAAACAATACTATTAATTTTTTTTTTTTTCATTTGAGAAGATAAAAAACTTCTAGACAAAAAATGGGGAAATTAAAAGAGATTTTTGCTGATGGTTATGAAATATGGTTGTCAAATGTAGGCTTCCAAGTAGATCATAAATTTAACTCTATATTCCTCCTCTTAGATCTCATATGTACGTACATAGCTTTGACTACCACAAAATTGGGCTTAATTAGCGGTGTTTAGCTTTCGGCCATAGAAAAAGAGAAGTGCAGCCACAAAGAGATTTCAAAAAAGTAAATTCACAAACTAACATGATTTCATATGATAGTACGCTAGATCTATTTTATAATAAAAGTAGCATTACAATCTAACGTACCATATCAAGCCATATTAGTTTGTTGGTTTCCTTTTATAGAATTTCTTTGTACTTAAAACATTTTTCTTGGAAAAATTGTAACAATAATATACTTCTTCCGAAGGAAAAACAAAGCGCCACAAATGTGTGGTAGTGATAATGCTGGACCAGTTCATGAATAATATGCATGGCTATTTGAGATGAACTATCCACTTTTTCAGGCGACAAGCTTTGGTCACAACATACATTTTTTATTTTCCACTTACAAGACTCATCGCAAATTACAATAATAGAATCTTTATTGACTTTTTTGAATGCCTTTTACAATGAAAGTTTCATAAGTATTTATACAACAATGGAGGTCGTTATTCTCATTACAGTTGGGAAGGATCACTACAGGAAAAACAGATATTTATGACCATTTAGTTGTGGTAAAAAGACTATTTGTGACCAAAACAGACTCATTTTAACTGTAAATAGTCATTTCATTAGAATTAACTAGCTGCAAATGAGCAGTTTTCGTGTAGTGGATATTCATGTAATCTATTTACAGTAGATGAGGCTACCTTGTAAATTTACATGTTTAATGAATCACGTGCCTCTCAATTGAGTACGAACTCTCAACTCCTTGAATTCCTCTTAACTCCCCCTTGACATGCCTCCACTATTCTTCCACTGCACTTCCATCCATGCCACTGCCATTATAATGCTCATAACAACTTTCCCCCTCATCGAAAGACCTTGCCCACAAGGTATAGTGAGCTCGCAACTGCTCACAGGAATGCAAGATGAGTCTTACTCAGGCGCCCCACTCCATTTAGCCACTAACTCAATCAATGGTTTGTTGTTAAGGGAATGCATTCTTCTTAATTTGCAATATAGCCTTGGATTTTGTCCTAAACCCCCCATGAGAATCAAGTAATGGAAATGAGGATGAAATATTAGTTGTTGGTCCAACATGTTTCTTCAATCTTGAGACTTGGAAAGCTGGATAGACAGATGAATTTTGTGGCATTTTCAGTTTATATGCTACTTCCCCAATGAGTTTCAGAACTTTAAATTGGCCACAACATCTTGCTGCTAGCTTAGGATTAGCAACTTGAACCAAACTCTACTTTTTATACTTCTGAAACTTCAAATACACTCAATCTCCAACCTGAAATTGCTTTTGTGTGTGGTGTTTATCATATTGTTGTTTCATGTTAGTTTGAGCAGCTAGGAGATTCTTCTTCAACAACATTAAAATTTCTACCCTTGATTTCAACTCAGAATCGACTGTCTCAAATGGTAAGGGGTGGAACACCATACAAGGCCTTAAATGGTGTAATTCTAGTTGATGTGTGGACTAATGTGTTATACCATCATTTTGTGAGAGGAAGCCAATGAGCCCACTGCTTTGGTCTCACACACACAAAGCATCTAAGATACTGCTGCACACACGTGTCGACTATTTCAGTCTTCCCATCTAATTGAGGATGGCAGGAGAGCTGAAATGCAACTTAGTGCCATGTATTCTAAATAGCTCCCTCCAAAAATTATCCGTGGAAGTCACATTTCTATTTGTTACAATTGTTGTTGGCATACCATGTAACTTGAAGATCTTAAAAATAAAAAGCTTAGCCACTGAAGCTGCATTGTAAGGATGAGATAATGGCAAAAAATAAACAGATTTTGTAAATCAATCAACCACTACAAAAATATCAAAAAATCCTTTTGAGACAGAAAGGGCACCGATAAAATCCACGAATATATCACTCCATGATCTAGTGGGAATTGGCAATGGTTGTAACAATCTAGTTAGTTGCGAATTCTCCACCTTGTACTTTTAACAATTTGCACATTTTCTAATAAACTTCTTAATGTCCCTCCTCATTCCAGTTCAAATAAAATTTGCCTTGACTCGATGCAAAGATTTTTTATATTTAGAATGTCCCCCAAAAGCAATATTGTGCATGAACTGCAATACTTGTTCCTTCAAAAGATATAGAGCTGACAAAATTAATCTTTATTTCTTAAATAATAGCCTTTTTTTTTAACTTCAAAGGTTTGATAAGTAGCAGACCCTCGTTGTAAGTTTTTACAAATCTCATAAACTTGTTCATCCTGCAAGTAAGAAGCCTTTAAATCTTCAAACCAAACTAGATCCAAAACTATGATAGCAGACAAGCTCTTTATAACCTCATCCCTTCTTAAAAGAACGTCTGCAGCCACATTCTCTTCTTGTATTCAATGGTAAAATCATACCCAAGTAACTTCCTTATCGATTTCTATTTTGATGGGGTCCCTATCTTCTACTCCAACAAAAATTTTAAACTCTATTAATCAACTTTTATAACAATAGTAGTCCCCAAATGGTAGGGTCTCAACTTCTTGATAGCCAAGGGTCTTCCATTTAAGGCTTGACTTAGGTATACCAAGGGTCTTCCATCTTACATCAACATAGCCCCAATACTCCTTTTCTTATGCATCACACTTGATAAAAAAATGCCTAAAAAAATAGGTAAGTTTAAAACAAGTGGGTTGGTTACTGCTTATTTTAATGCCTCAAAAGGTTGTGAAGCTTCAGACCCCCAAATAAAGGCATCATTCTTCAATAATTCAATGAGTGGACCAGAGATCAAACCATAGATTCTCACAAATTTTCTGTAATATCTAGTTAGTCACAGGAACCCCCTTAAAGACTTAATGGATTTTGGTAAAGGCTATTCAATCATAGCCTTAGTCTTGGATGGATATGCTCTTACCGCTCTAGCAGAAACTAAGTGCCCAAGATAGTCAATCTCCTCATAACCAGACTTACACTTACTTCTCTTATGAAAAAGTGTGTTGCTTGCTAAGATTTCCAGTACCATTGATAAGTGTCGTAAATATTCTTCCTTGTTCATGCTATATACCAATATATCATCAAAGAAAACTATAACAAATTTTCTTAAGAAATGTTGGAATACCTATTCATCAAGGCCTGAAAAGAAGCTAGAGCATTGGTTAAGCCAAAAGGAATAACTAAAAACTCATAGTGTCTTGGTGTGTTTTGAATGCAGTATTCTCAATATCACCCTCCCTAACACAAATTTGATGGTATCCAGACTTGAGGTCTAGTTTGGAAAAAATGTTGCTCCACACTGCTCATTCAACAATTCATCAATAATAGAAATGGAAAACTTATCCTTCACCACTTTCCTATTAAGTGCCCTATAATCAATGCACATGTGCCATGATCCATCAACTTTCCTCGCTAAAAGTACAAGTGAAGAAAATGGAGACTGGCTACTTCTAACCACTCTTGCATCGAGCAATTCTTTCACTATTTTTTCAATCTCAGATTTTTGGTAAAAAGGGTATTTGTATGGTCTACTAGTATTGTGCCCTCCTTGAGATTCATTTTGTTATCCTTATTCCTCTTAGGTGGTAACTGTAACAGTCCACTAGAAATTCAGTGGATGAAAATCCCATAAAGATCTCACGAAGCAAGCAATCACGTAGGTTTTAGTCTGTCACGTAGTCAGTTCTTACCCACTTTGGTGACAAAAATGTAATTTTATTTATTTGAAGTACTTAGGAGTGTGAGAATTAGAAACGATTTGCGCTATTAGTCTCAGATGAATATTTAATATTTTACGGCACAATAAAACGATTTTCATTTTCTAGATGATAGTTGTTAGAAAACATGTTTTGATTTATTCAAGATGTTTAGGAGTTGAGATTTGCACTCTAAGTTTCATAGGATTATTTAGGATTTTATGGTACAAAGTTATTTTCACCATTTTCGGAGTGAATAGTAACACCAGTGTTAGCACACAATCCAATCGTTTCCAAATCAGTTTAGAGAAGTTTTATTTGGACACATGGAAAGATCTTAGCCACACTTGGCACCAAATGAAACGAAATGTATAGGAAATGAAAGAAAATCAAGCATTGTGATCATGTCACCTAAGTTAGACACACTATTCCATCCAATCATTGATTTTTGTGCCAAACTAAATAGGGTTTCAACTCTAGTGAAACCCTAAATTGTTTTCCCAAACCCTAAATGTAGACATTTTAGCCTAGTGTTTAATCATTTAATTAAATCATTTTCATATGCTATTAGCCATTAAGATTGATATCATTACACCCTTATCCATTCTTTTATGCCATAATATTTTTATTAGACCAATAAAAATTAGATTTGGGCTTGTTAAAACTGAAACCCTAAACCAAACCCTATTGAACCAATCGATTTGGGCCAATTAAGGCCCACTAAAAAGCTCCACCATGTGCACTCATCCATGGCTTGTCCCTTAGATTTTTGTCACTTTTGATTCACTTTCATGGAGAGAACTCAAGGAGAGACTTGAGATAATTTTTTGACCTTTCTTGCTTGAATTTTTTGAAGCTTTTGTAAGTAGATTCTTACAAAAATCTCTGTATATTAGTTATTTCTCTTTGTGTCTAGATTCCATTGGCATACTTTGTGAAACTTTTTGTTGACGTTTGTTTGGTGAAAAATCTATTTATGCATGCAAAGGTCATACTGGGAGAAGATTTAGCTAGTGTGTGATTCTTTGATTTTGTTTATGAAGTTCTTGGCAAGATCTTGGTCCGATATTTTTATGGTTTAAATTTAACATGTTAACATGGAATGTTGATGTGGATTTATTACATGTTGAAAGTTTTTAGTAGGAATTTTATATATATCTAGAAAGTTGGAAACTATTGGTGTAAAAATTGTTTCTGTTTTGAGAAATCTTGGATGTGTTGTTATGGAAGCATGCTCTTATAGTCTTGATATTCACATATGTTGTTATAAGGACTCTGATCTATGTGTTAGGAATTTATTTTGAAGATTTTTTGTTGTGATATTGAAGAAATGAATTTTTATGCATGTTAAGGTCTGGTGGGAACACAAACTTAAGGCTCACAGGTTTTGTTGTGTTTATATGTAATGTTTTCCTTGTGATCTTGCGTTTAATACTTCATGGAAGTATATGAAGTATATGATGTTGTTTCTTTATGATTTACTTCATGGAAAATTCAGATCTAGTGGTTTGATAAAAAACCAAAATATATAGTACTTGGTTTTGGAATAATGTGCAAACTGATTATGTTGGTTCATGTTTTGTGATCTTTGACTTTTTTTTCAAGCATGATATTTATTAGGATTGATTTATGAACATGTTAAGTGTATATTTTTGAACTTTTGGAGTTCTTGGAATTGATTTGAAGAAGGATAGACCAAGAATATCATGGGTTGTTCTTTGTTGTCAAAAGATTTGATGTTTTGGCATGAAGGAATTGTAATTGTTATGATGTGAGTTTTGTTGATGTCCTAGCATGATATTAAGGCATAGGATATAATTTTTGTATGTTTCATGATTCGATTTTAGCATGAAAGTTAGAGTTTGAAAGAATTGTAACAAAAATCAAGGATTTTAATATTTGTATGTTTTGGCCTATATTTGGTTCTTATAACTATGTTTTGTTTAAAATTTTTCTAATTAGATATTTAGATTTAGGACAAAATTTATATGAGAAATGTAAATTTTGATGAATTATGGAGTTAGGATGCGAAATCCTTAAATTATGGGTAAAATGTCATTTCCAACATATAGAGGGGTAAAATGGTAATTTTGCTATAAGTGATTTTATATTTCTAAGTATGTTAGTGAGGAGTTTCTAACCTTTAAAAATATCTCATTACAGTTTCTGTTATTTTGCACTTTTTTATGTTATGCCTCTAACTTATTTTCAGGGTATTTATGTGTGTATGGTGATAAGAAACCATCATTCATATTAGTTAAGTTATATATATATATATATATATAAATATATATATATGTCTATATATTAAGTTATGTTATGCCATATTTTATTTTCAAGTACGAAATTACCTGTTATATATTATATTATGTCATGCCATGTTTAACTGTTACACGTCTTGCTATGTCATGTTGCAAGTCATACTTACATGTCACGTCATGACATGTCATTTTATTTCACACCACGTCAAATCACGAGTTTGGAGTTAGTCACGAAAAACAATATTTTCCGGTTGTTTTAGTCTTTTATGTTTATCACGATCCTAAGTACTAAGATGAGACAATACCTAGTGGAACTTCATTGTTTACATTGTAGAATTTAAACCGGTGTAAAATTTTTTAGGATGACAAAATACCGTCAACAAGTTTCGAATTGAGCCTAAGTATTGCTGAATATCCCTTTCATTTGGGTGTTTACAAGAGGCATGCATGTGAAAGAAGAGGTAGACAACTGAGATTTTGGGGTATGAGCAATAGTGTTGTTTTACAACCATATGCCTAGACTCCAATATGAATACATCTAGCATTAATATTGATTGATCGCCTCGTTTGTTTTCAGAAAATATCTCATCTCATCTAATCATTACAACTTTCCTAACTTCCAATACAAAATAAAATAAACAATTCCACTTTTTCAAATCTCAAAATAAAAATAATATTAAAAAATAAATTCTAACAATATTTTATTCAACTTTTTAACTTTAATCTCAACTGATCTCATCTGCGAAAACAAACGAGCCCTAAAACACTATTATCTCTCATATCCTAAAATATTAATAATATCATTGCCTAGGTAAACAAGCAAATAGAGAATAGGACTATGACAACAATGTTAATGAGAAAATGTCTTATTTTTTAATGTTGTTAAGGTTGTCCAATAATGCTGAATATCCCATTCGTTTGGGTGGTTATAGGAGGCATGCATTTGGAATGAGAGGCAAGACAACTGGGATTTTGGAGTTGCTATGCAACATGGGGCTAAAGGTTTTTTATTTTATTTTGGGGTTGCATGTGGAATGAGAGGTGGACAACTTGGAGTTGCAATGCAACATGCGGCTAAATGTTTTTTTTTTTTTTTTAAAGTGGTTTTGACCTGTCAAACTATCTTAATTCTACGGAAGTGCCATCATTTGGAAGGAAGTGATGTATATGGCAGATATTGTAAATATCAAAATATATGAGGATATTACTGGTAGTTAGAAAAAAGATTTGAAATGAATAAAAAATATTAAAAATTTAAATGATATAGAGAAAAAATAAATAAGATGATATATGCTATATTTTAAAAATTAGTATGTAAAATAGAATAAGTGAATTTTGGTGATATGTTTTAAAGTATAAGATAAAGTAGCCAATGAGAGTGCTATGATAATAGAGTAAAATCCCGAACATATCACAGTGAAAAAGAGATGCTTTAAAATTATAGATTATTGTAAAGCAGGGGCAAGGAATCTAAATGAGAGGAAACTACATAAAAAATGCTAATTACAAAATAGAAACATATGAAGACAAAAATGGTTAATTTTGGGGTCAAAAGGTTGACCACCTATTGTGGCGACCTCAGTGTACAGGTCGTGAAGAACTTTTCAAACCTATTTTTTTTTTTTTAGAATAAGGATCACATTTCATTCATAATAATGAACACACAAAAATGACTTAAAAAGTCAGTTACAAATGTTAATAGCTCTCCAGCACACTTCCGTGGCAGACATGGTCTAGTTCAGACGACAGATCTCTAAAGACCTAAGTCTAAGAGATCCGTCGTGCACATCTCTATCCCCGACAGAGTAACAGTAACCAGGTGATAAAACCCATATCCCGACCATGCAGAGTAGGGTGCACCAAACCCCATACACCGCCTAAACGAAGAGGGGAGAACACACCGATCGGACTAAGGTCCGACGGGACAAATTTTTTTTTGGATTATTATTTTCAATAAAAGAAGAACAAGACACGAAATAAAATACAATGAAAACTACTGTAACAGCGGACACAGACACTGGTCCAAGCGCCACCCTGGGGGAAAAACGTCGACCGATCTTGGAGGATCCAGACTCACAAAACCCAGTGGCGCCGCGCGTGACGACGGCTGAGGGCCTCGCAACGGCGCGAGAGGGCCACTCGCCAAACGTCTCCGATAACTTCTGGTCGTACACGCGAGCAACTCGCCATTCCGTTTGGCGCCGCCTTTAGTAGTCTTGAAGATTGGCGGCTGGTCAACGCCATGGAGAGGCGCGTGTTGATCTATGTTACCCGGAGGATCTAGATCCTCGTTTTTCCCTTATTTAGCCTGCAAAACACAACAAACCAAAACAAAATGGAGCACTACACAGAGGGTACGGAGGGTGGGGAGAAGAGAGGGAGGGGGAAGAGTCGAAGCTCCCACCCCCTCGAGCCAGATCTGGAAACGGGAGTTTTGAGAGAGAGAGTTCGGCAGAGAAACGTAGTAGTCTTTTTGTTTATGGTTTTCTACTGCCAAAGAACTTTTCAAATTGAGTTTTTATAAGTGTTTATGATATTTGTAGCTAAAGTTATGGGTAAAATACTATTACATCAATAATTATATTACCTCAATCTGACGAATTTGATAGATATTGTCATATTTGCATTGATCTAACTCCTCAATTTAGTCTAGCACTATCAACATAAAATTTGGCACTACAGCTAGATCCCCTTAAATAGAAAATAGAAAAATTATTAAGAAGATAAAAAAAAAAAAAAAAAGTATTTAAAGGACTTGACGTATAATAAAAAGATATTAAAAAATGTATTTTCTCAATGAAATTATTGCTCAAAATCATTGCTCAAATATTTTAATTTTTTTTATTTAATGATTAATGAAGTGACAATTAGTAAAATTGTATATATATTTTTTTAATTTTTTTAATAATTAGAAATATTAAAAATATATTTTAAAAAAATAAAAATAAAAATAAAAAACAACAAATTTGAACTAACGATGCGGACCATTAGCACCTTTCTCAAGTCAATGCTTAAAAATATTACATATATGAGTCAGGTGTGGGAAATATACAGTCTAATACAAAGACGCATGCAAACAGAAAGATTCACAAATAATATACAGTGGTTAGGCACGTGGAAGGGAGATGTTTTCAAGTTTCAAGGTATACTAATGTACTTTTTTTTACTCTACCACATATATTGTACAATCGTTTATCATTTGCATTTCAGAATGGAGTCTGGGACCAAAAAAATATGTCATGCTCGATCCCTTAGGGAGAGAAATATTGGAAGATTTGCCGAAGTGGGCTCTAACGAAGGGGAAGGATCACACATCTAGCAATAGAACTTTCCTGGTTTGCTATCTATATCTCCTGCTCTAAATCTCTTGATCTCAACAATTTTGCTAGAGACCTTTATAAAAAGAAAAGAAATTGAAATAAAAACTTAGGATTTTCCTTTCAAATTAGGATCCACAACAATATTTCATGGAAAAAAATTCGTCTATTATCATCTCTGAAATGAAATTTTTGACAATTTATTTTTCGATATAAACTAGCAAATGATCTGCAAGAAACTCATCTTCTATTCGAGTATGGAATCTAGTTTTTATAATTTTCTTGACAGAAAATGCTCACTCAATAGTAGTAGTAGAAACATGAAGATTTAATATTAGACGAATTAACATGTCAATCAAATAATAAATCTTTGACTTTTCTGAAATTGCTAGTCCTCATCATAGTTTAGATAATGTAAACATATCTTAAGAATCTAGATGCGTTAGCACTTCAAGCTCATAATGTTGCAATTGAATTCTCAAAATGAATTTTTCTTGCTTAGTAAAATCTTGTGGATAAAACTTCTCAACCAATTTGCATATATCATCAATTTTAAAAGATTTGTATGCACCTTTAACCTTTAGTGTTTAAAGCAAAACTAAGAATGAGAAGTTCCATTGTATGGTCATTAATTATATTGTTCAATTTTGCAATTGGAAGTATATTGTAGCAGTAAATATATCAATTCTAAAATGATGCTCCGTTGTTGTCAATGACTTGTCAACTTGATGATGAGATTTACTTCAAGCTCTAGTATAATGACCATTCATATCAAACATATCAATTTGGTGTTGCTCATAAAATGATTTAACATCAGTAATTAAAGACTCCCACCCATCATCTCTCAAATTTTGAATGAGTACTTTTGTAGTTAAAACTAGGGTAATGGCACTCACAATGTCATGGGAATTTTGCTACAAAGATTGGCAAAGTGCATTGGTGATTCTGATGATTTTCTTCATCATATATAATATCAGAATAAATTTAAATAATGTTAATATATGTAAGTCACCACGTTGAGAATAATTTGATCCCTGATTTGAGATAATATTGATAATTGACCAAGTAGCACCAAACTTTCTTATCTAGCTACAAACAAATTTAAAATGAGATCCCCATCTGATATCTCCAGCTCACTAGAAGCGATCAAATTTTCAATTTCAACAGCTTGAATAGATTGTAATTCATCATTACGTTTAGAAAAATCAATAACAATATTGATAATAGATGTCAAATGGACAAAAAACTAATAAACATGTTTGGCTTCTCTAGAGGCTGCAGAGTAGTTTATGAGCCCAACAATGCACATAATATGCATAGGAACAATATTTAAGAAATAAAGCTTGTAATCTATTTGATTCACCACGCATATTACTTCTACCATCAAATCTCTGACCTCAACTATTCTCAATTTAGAGGTCCAAAACCCGGAGTCTCTTGCTTCAACCTCATTCTTCTATCTTAAATAAGGCCCTTCAGGTGGCATAAAAGGTGAATTCCACTTTACATAAGTCTAGCAAAGCAGCTCATCTGGTAACACGGTCATCCGTCCAACACATAAAAAATATTCCACTTCAGAGACCCTTTTAAGCCTCTGATTACGTGGTCAAGACCTAAAAGAATAGTGCTTTCCCTTCTTTAATTTCAGGGAGGACTGACTTAGATTATGTAATAGACGGCTGGCCCAAGCTCTCCGGCTTACCCGAAATCGTATCTATTGTTTTGTAATGAGAAAGAACAACACATATCTCATTTTGTTTTTTTAGAGTTAGTGCCATGATATCTTTGACATGCACAATACGAAAAAATTGCTCTCTAATAAAACTATTTTTATCAACAAACCTAAAAATGATAGTTATTTGTTCTCTTTTGGACTCATTTCGAGGTTCATTAACGAGAATACAAAATTTGGCATTCCAATTCCTTCGCAAATCACATTTCGCACTTTATTCACAAATATATGCAAAATTCCAAAGGGAAGGTGACGAATATTTTGTAACACCCCGCTTAAAATTATCTTAGGACTTGGATTTTGCTCCTAAAATCCTAGCTACTCTTATTTGTGATTTTTTTTAAGGAAATGTTATAGCTTAATTGGCATAAGAATTCACACCATTGGTTTAGTTAGAATTATTAGAAGATTTTAGTGTTTTAGTAATTCTAAGGATTAATTCCAAAATGACAATAGTGGTATGACACATGGCAAATGGATGGTCTAAGGATAGATTTAAAAGCCCTAGGCACAACTTGGGAGAATTAAGACATTATGCTCTTCATAAAGGACACTAGATATTAGGGCCAATGTATTGGACTTCAGGCTATTGGGCCTAACTTAGTAAGAGTGAAGGCTATTGGCCAAATCTAAGAAAGACCCAATATTAGGACCCAACCTAGTAGACTTTTGAGGCCAAAGATAGAATAAGCCCACCCTAAGCAGACAACCAAGGCAAGGCTTGCTCATATGGCCTAATAAAAGCCCAACACATGAAGCCCAAAGCCTTGTATTTTATGTCATTCTTCCAAATGGGACCCACATACACTATATCATTAGTTTCCCTTAAACCCAAGCTGAATCAAATGCCCCTAGGTCCCAACCATGGTTAAGCTTCTAACTTGAGTTAAGAAGTACTATTCATCTCACACATGCATAGTAACCAAAGCATCATGATTTTTGCATAGTTTTCTTTAAATTATTTTCCTCATAAATTATGATTTGAAATTTTTGAATTTTATGATTGTTTTTCGTCACTCTTAGACAACCTTAGAAGGTTAGACTTAACCTAATCGATGTCAATTGAAACCATGTCGAAGGTGTGGGGAAGGCATAACAGAGAATGTTGATTGACCACGGGAGCCTATTTTAAGTGTGGTCAGACCAGCCAGTTAATTTGAGATTGTCCATGCAATACACCTAGTGTGGGAGCAGCGCCCAATGGCAACCTCAAGGCCCCGATAGGAGCTAAAGTCTACGCCATCACTCCAAGAGAAGTAGATTTGGAAGCTGACGAAGCAAGTGCACTAGAGCGATTACTGATTAAGTTGTTGCAACACTCAACCTGCGCTTTGGTCGATTCTGGAGCATCAAGGTCCTTTGTTTGTGCTACTTTTGTATGACTATGTGATTTGACTTCAGAGCCTCTACTGCAGAGGGTTTTGGTAGCTATTCCGAATGGAACCATAGTTGGGTTTACACGTGAAGTTAAGGACTACCCATTGGAAGTGGCAGGCCTAGTGCTAAAGGTCGGCCTAATCGTTTTCCATTTGACGGAATTTGACATAGTTTTAGGAATGAACTAGTTGTTTCAGCATTATGCTAAGATCAATTGTCGGAAGAGGGAGGTAGTGTTCAAACCACCTACTGCAAATAAAATCTGCTACATAGGTGAGCCAGTCAAGACAACCCCGTTGGTGGTTACAACTTGTCAAGCAAAGAAATATATGAGAAATGGCGCAACCGCCTACCTACTAGTTACAATAAATAAGGCGGGGGAACCAATAGCGATATGAGGAATACCCATAATAGAGGACCTCCCAAAGGTTTTCGCAAATGATTTGCCTGGATTATCCCTGGACAAAGAGATGGAATTTGTCATATATCTGGAACCAACAGCTGCCTCGGTACATAGAGCACGCTATAGAATGCTCCCAGCAAAATTAAAAGAGTTAAAGGCCCAAATTGAGGAACTCTAAAAAAATGGCTTTATTCGACGTAGTTCATCCCCATGGGTTGCACAGGTATTGTTTGTGAAGAAAAATGACAGATCCATGAGCATGCATCGACTATTGGGAACTAAACAAAGTGACTATCAAAAATAAGTACCCACTACCACGAGTTGACGATTTCTTGGATCAGTTTCAAGGAGCCTCAGTATTCACTAAGATAGATATGAGGTTGAGATACCATTAGCTTAAGATCAAGGAGGAAGATGTCCTTAAGATCACATTTCAGACCTGTTATAGACATTATGAATTCCTCGTAATGCCCTTTGGACTGACAAATGCCTCAGCAACATTCATGGATCTGATGAATCGAATCTTTAGGCCGTATCAAGATAGCTTTGTAGTAGTTTTCATTGACGATACTCTAGTCTACTCTCGTAGTGATGAGGAACACCGGGCACACTTGAGACTTGTATTAGAATGGTTGCAAGAGCACCAACTTTATGCAAAACTCAGTAAATGCGAGTTTTGGCTTAGAAAGGTAAAGTTTCTAGGGTATATCATATCTAGCAAGGGCGTAGTAGTTGACCCTGCCAAAATAGAAGTGATAACGGAATGGCAGAAGCCAACTAACGCCCTCAAGATACATAGTTTCCTCGATTTAGCCGGGTATTATCGGAGATTTGTGGATGGTTTCTTTAAAATTTTGGGACACCTTGTGACTTTAACCAAGAAGAACGCCAAGTATGTTTGGAGCGAGGAATGTGAAAGAAGTTTTAGGAGTTAAAGAAAAGATTGACTACAATGCCAGTTTTGGCATTACTCGAACCCCACAAGCCCTATGTGGTGTATAGCGACGCATCCAAAATGGGACTAGGATGTGTGCAGATGTAGTAGGAGACAGGGTATATCTTAAGGTGTGGCCAATGAAAGGAGTGGTCCATTTTGGTGAAAGAGGGAAGCTAAGTCCTCGGTATGTAGGACCCTATGAAATGATAGAATGGACTAGGCGTGTGGCTTATCGTCTGGATCTACTAGCAGAAATGCAGGGCATACATGGCCTATTTCATGTATCTTCTCTGAAAAAGAGATTCAAAGAACGACGACTAGTAATAATGGAGCCAAGCAGTATTAAGTTCCAGTCGAACCTATCTTATGAGGAGTGGCCTGTGCAGATTGTAGATCGGAAGGAACAAGAGTTGAGGATTCGGAAGATACCTCTGGTCAAGGTACCTTGGAACAATATGAACTTCCAAGAAGCCACCTGGAAAAGAGAGGACTCGTTGAAGACTAAATACCTTCATTTATTTGTATCTTAGAGCCAATTGACTGCTAAGAACTCTATGTTTTTGTGCTTGTACTTTTGAATGAAAAGACTCTGTGTGGATTTTCAATTGATTGTTAGTAATATTACATATATACCATACCCGTGATAATAGGGCATGGTGTGAACTAGAACCACTGCACGTATGTCCACGTTGTCGGTAGCTAGGATTAGGGGAGCATAGACACAAGAACCAGCGTGAAAGAACAAATCGAGATTATAGCTCATTGGCAACAAATGGAAAGGTTTGAGCAGCATCGCACCCACGTGTTGAATACCGATTTTAGAGGGAGCATATTCTTACGACAAGCGTTACTACATGAAGAGCGACAACTTCCACATGACCCAATAGTATGGAGGGACGCTACATGGATGCAGGTACTCAGACTTAACCAAGAGGCATTGAAGAGGTTGGACTTTTCAGAGAGGTGTTGAACTATCATTTATAACTGTGTTTCCTCACCGGTTTTTTCAGTTATGTTAAATGGAAGCTTGAAGGGTTATTTTAGATCATCCCAGGGTTTACGTCAAAGCGATCCGTTATCGCCTTATCGTTTTATATTGACGGAGGAGATTTTGTCGCGTTTGCTACGTCGAGAATTTTAATTGGAGAAATTAAAGCCATTTCAGCCAATGGGGGGCAGGGTTATTACACATCTTTTATATGCGAATGACCTTCTGTTATTTTTGAATGGAGGTAGAGATTCCTCTCAAAATATTATGCCCAAGTAAATCTTCTTTATTTTTTTCTTCATCATTTTCACTAATAAGGAAGGAAGATTTGATAAGTTTGACAAGTTATAGAGAAGGATCATGGCCTTGTATTTATTTAGGAGTGTCATTGTATGTGGGTGTATGGTGCGTTGTTTATTTGAGTCGTTGGTAAAAGTGTAAAAGAAGCTTGCAGGATGGAAATGAAAGTTATTATCCTTTGGGGGTAAGATTGTTCTCTTGAAACATGTTTTAAATAGCTTGCCGGTTCATTTGCTTTCGGTGATGAATGTCCCGAAAGGGGTAGTGAAGGAGTTAAAGGGGATGTTTGCAAATTTTCTAGGGGTCGAGTGTGGAGGAAAAAAAGAGAAAGTGGGTATCATGGAAGAGGATTTATTTGCTGATGGAGGAAGGGGGTTTGAGAATTCGGGATCTTTCGAATGTACAAACTTCTTTATTCATGAAGTTTGCTTGGAGATTATTGAAGGGAGGATCTTTGTGGGTTGATTTTTTAAAAGAAAAATATGTTGGTAATTCACATGTGTTTCAGCTGGTATCACCTGGGAGGGGCTCGAGATTTTGGAGAGGAATTTTGAAGGTGATTCCCATTGTTTTGAGAAACTCTAAGTGTTTAGTCCGAGGGGGGATTCAAGTTTTTGGTTTGATAATTGGATGAGGGATGGTGTATTGGCTGAATCAGAGGTGGTAGTTGGGGACCCGGGTTTGAGGATTCGGGATTTGTTGGAAGGAAGTAATTGGGACGAGACTTGTGTGCGTCAGCTTGAAGGTGCGGAGATGGCTATAAATGTTTTTAACGTGCAGGTGCATTTGCGACAAGCGAGGGATTGTTATGTATGGAAGCAAGCTGATGATAGGGAGTTCATGTCAAAGCTAGCCTGGGAGTTAGTGAGAAAGAGGGTCACAATATGCTTGTGGAGGAGGTGGTTATGGCAAAATGAGATCCCAAAAAAAATGTCTTTTGTAATGTGGAGAGCTCGACTTCATGCTTTACCAGTAGATGAAGAATTAGGCAGTTGCGTATTCCAATAGTATCAAAGTGTAATTGTTGTGAGGCTGGCCATACTGAATCATTAGATCATGTTTTGTGTGAAGGGGAGGGAGTTAGGATGTTTGGGATTAGGATGCCGTAGATGAGAAGGTGGGAAGGAGTTGTAAATGTATGGTGGTTACGGGCATCTTCTTGTTCTCAAGTGGGATGGCTTTGTGGGGCTGCGCCGATAATTATTACATGGGCTATTTGGAGGGTGAGATGTAAAGCGCGTATTGATGGGGGAGTTTTTGATTGGAGACAAATTGTGTGATGTGTTAATGGTTATTTTGTGGAACTTTCGACACTTTTAAGGAAACAAAAAAAACTTAATGGAAGAGATGTTTTTATTTTGTAGGATCTAAATTGCCCAGTGGTGCCGATCATTAACAAGGAGGTGAAGATGGTTGCTTGGGATAGGCCGAGGGTGGGGTGCATCAAGTTGAATGTGGATGGAGGGTCTTGTGGAAATCCAAGTAGATCTAGAGGGGGTGGTGTCATTAGAGATCACAATGGGAAAGTTATTACTAGATTTGCTCATTGCTATGGTTTTGCTACAAATAATATTGCCGAATGTCGTGCTTTTTTTTTTTTTTTATGGTTTAAAGTTGTATAATCAACTTGGGCTGAGGGCTTTTGTGGTGGAGTCGGATTCAATGGTGGTTGTGGGGTGGTTTCGCACGGGTGTTTGCAAATTTTGGTATTTATGGGATTTTTGGAAAAAAGCTATTCAACTATTTTGGATGATGAAGGTTAATGTGAGGCATATTTATCGTGAAGCAAACATGGTTGTTGATTTTCTTGCGAAGGAAGGGGCGATGGGATGAAATTTTGATTTTTAGGGAGAGGAGTTTAGAGAGAGTCGATTTAGTGGGCTTGTACGCACTGATAAATGGGGGCTACCATCTAGTAGGGGCCAGGCATGTGGGTTTGTGTAGGTGGTTAGAGACGTTTGGAGTGTGGATTTGGGGATTCTTAAGCACCTGAAGGGAACGTTTGTTTCTTTTTTTCATAGTTTTGGCACATTTTTTTTATTATGTTCGGTATTCCTCCACCATAAGTGAGGGCTTTTAACAAATTTGGGGAGGGGGTCATTCCTGGACATGTGACCTTTGACTATTTAAAAAAAAATAAACCAAAAGGTAGAAACCAGTCGCACCGCAAAAGCTTGCGTTAAAAGGTATATGACCATTGAGGCTTCGGATACCTCTACCGATAGTATTCACCTCTGTGAGTAAGGCCAGCCCTTAGAGGATAATGAAATCATCATAGAGCACAAGCTGAAGAGATGATGCTGAATATGTACTACAACCTGAATCTGGACGTGATATTTTATCTGTCCCTAGACTCGGTGATGGAAGAAATGGGAGAGGCTCCATCTCCTTCATCATTTGAGGACTCGACTGCCACTAACAGGTGAGATACCTCTAGTTGGTTGATATATTTTTCTTTTGTTTAATTTTCTTTTCTTAGTTCAGTGCCGATTTCGAGAACAAGATTTTTCTTATGGGGGAAGGATGTGACGACCCGAACCTAGCCAAGTCCTCGCCTATCATTTGGGTTGCAACCCAGTAGAATTTTGGGCCCAAGTAGGAATGAGGATAACACTTGGTAAGAGATGTAGGCTCTATCTTGTTCTTAGCACCTTAGGTGCCCAAGCCACCAAGAGGCCCATTGGCCCATGTGGCAACCAACCACCAAAAGGATAGGGTTTAGAAAACCCTAGTTAGGGATTTGGAATTTAGGGGAGGTGCCCATTGGATGGAAAAGGCCTTAGATTTCCAAAATCCCCATCATTAGGAGCCTAGGGTAGGGGCATCTCGTTTGGCACATGTTTTGCCACTTGGCAAGCATGATTAAAGGCTTCTAGAAAAAGGCAAATTTGATGAAGGAGAAGTCTAGGGTTCAACACATAAAGGGCATATGCCCATTGCACCACCCACATGCCACATGACTTACATGCAAAGCCTACCCCTAGACCACATTGAACTAGGACATGAAAGTGGAAGAAGGGAGAGAGAGAGAAAAGAGGGTTTCGGAACCCTAAGAGCCACAGTCCCACCCATGCGTTTATGTGAAGTTCCTAGAGGATATGCAATGTCGAGGAATGGGAAGAGGCGCATGGGAAAGATATCAAATCTGAAGCACAAGTCTCAAAGAGACTTTAGGGTTTCGGCCAAGGCATCTACGCACCTAACCACAAAGGCCAACCACCACTTTTACCACTTAATGCATGCATGAAGTATGAGAGTCTCTAGAAGGGTGCAATCATCTGGAAGAGGAAGAGAGGGCTTTGGGAAATGGCACACTTGACTTTTGAGGATTTAAGATAAATCTTAGTGGGAGGTGAAGATAAGAGGAAGAGAGAAGGGTCAACTAGAGAGAGAGGTGAAGACAAAAGGCAAATGGCAACCATGCACACTCCCAAACCCCAAAACACCAAGACACCCACTTAGGGTTTGGGCCAAAAGACTAACACACCCTTGATGGTTTATTGAACCAAGACCATTTGAGGAGCACGCCAAGAGCATTTAAGGCCTTCAATTTTGGGCAAGAGTTATGCCACTTGTCTCACATGCATGAGGGCTTTGATATTTCCGAAGCTAGGGCAATCATAATGGAAAGAAAGGGAAGGGTTTCAGCCAAACAAGAGGCATGGTGCCACATGGCACCCATGCACAGAGATTTCTGGTTTTTCTATGTTAGAAATAATGATGAAAGGAAGGGCTAGTATGGAAAAATGAGGAAGTATTTAAGGGGAGCCTTTATGGGGCCAGAACCCAAGAGTCATTTTTGCCATTCTCATTTTCAGATCACTCTCCTTTACTCCATTTCTCTCTCTCGCAAGCTTAGGGAAAGACTAACTCCTTCACTTTCTCTCCAACAAAACACCTCCTATACCCATACCATTCCTTACCATCTAACCACACAAGTGAGAAGAGAAGCAAGGAGCCCACGCTAGAAGAATTAGCACTGTGAGAAACCGTCACACTTCTACTCCACTATTTTCTTTTGATCACACACGCACTCACAAGGATTTTCTTTAGTCTAAGGGGGTTCGGTTTGGGTGAGTAAGAGATGTGCAACACCACCTTGTCTTGAGTTGTGAGGATGATGGAATGTCGGTTCAACCATGATAGATCTTATCTAGTATGAGAGTCTAGGGCTTTTCTCTTAAGGAGACCAAACGACAACTAGCAAGAACGGGAGTAAAAGAACCTTTGGAGGGCCAGCTTACACACGACCACCACTAAGGTTTTGGAGAAGGGTCTCCCTTCTAATAAAGCTCTTGGCCACAAGAGTAGATGGACACATATGAAGTGTACCTCATACATGCATCACACACACTAGTAACTACTAGGGTTAAAAGGACCAAATCACTGGAGGAGACCTAAACACCATTCAGCCTAGGATTTTTCCTTAAGGACCAAACTCATAAAAGGTCACACAAAGTAAGGAAGAAACCCTAGAACTGACTGGAATGAACCCTAAGCATGCCACACACTCACTCTCGAATTAGGGTTTTGTTATTTCACTTGATCTAATGATTTGTGCAATATATTTACAGCTTGCTTGTTGTTGGTATTTCATTTCTTCATATATTTGTAAGTTAGGTTTTAACCTACCCTTGGATAATGTTCGTATGTAGCATGTAAACTTTGCATGTTGTTTGTAACACCCCACTTAAAAGCTCCTTAGGACTTGGCCATAGTAACCATGACTCTAGTTAAGTACAAGTTGTGATTCTTAAGAAAAATGAAATTTTGGAGTTTGAGTTGGCAAAGAAGCTTACATTATCAACTTAGTTAGTATATTTAGAAAATTCTAGTGCAATATTTATTTTTGAGGAAAGAAGACAAGAGGCCAATAGAAGAATGACAAGTGGCATTGATGGGCAAAGTGATTTGTTTAAAATACTAGATGGATTTGGGAAGGCCCAAGCGGTTGGTTTAATTAGGGCCCTAGCTTATTAGGTAAGAAGAGAGACTAAGGCTTAAGCCCAACTTGTTAGTCACAAGACTACATGCCTAACTTATTAGACACAAGATATTAAGCATAACACTAATAAAAATAAGGTTATTAGGCCCAATTTAGTAAAATTCAAGGCCATTGGCCTAATTGAAGATAGACCCAAAGTTGGGACCCAATCTAGTGGCCTATTGAGGCCAAGGAAAGGCCCAATAAATCTGGACATAAAGTCTATGGATAAGTCCACATATAGGCCCACCACAAAGGCTTGTTCATATGGCCCAATAAAAGCCCAACACTTGAAGCCCAAGCCTTGTATTTCATTTCACTCTTCCAAATAGGACCCACATACACCATACCATTAGTTTCCATCTTACCCAAGCACCAACCACACTCCCCTAGGGTTCTCGTCCAACCATGGTAAGGCTCCTAACTTGCGTTAAGATCACGATTCATCTCACCCATGAATAGTAACTCAAGTATCGCATCATGAGTTTTCATAGCTTTCTTGAAACCCTTTTCTCCATAATTTTAGATCTGAAAATTTTGTCTTTTACACTTATTTTGCATCATTCTTAGACAACCCTTGAAGGTTAGAATTAACCCAACCCATGTCCATTGAGTCAAAGGCATGTCAATGCCACCACAACTCAACAATCAGCTTCTACTTGCAAAACCGAGGGACCCACACAACAAGCCACAAAAACCAATGCCTCTTCACAAGTTTTTCAAGAGGCATTCTACACCTTTAAACCATCATTATATCCCCTAGAATCATACCTAAAAAGAAGACAAAAATAGTTCCAAAGATTAAGCCAAAAGCCAACTATTTGGCCTAGGGAATGAAGCTTGCAAGCTGAAACACCAGTGATTTTTTTGGAACTATTCTGCACCTAAAACAGCCATCCTCACCAATGTGCCTTGATAAATTCAAGGTTGTTGTAAGGGTTGCGAGTATTGATTGCAAGAAGGGGTTGTGTATTGATATTCCATCAAGGTGAAACTCAACCTTCTTGATGTTGGAGAAGGCCTAGAAGTTTTAAAAGGCCTTTTAAATAGTGGGTGAGGAAGACATACAATATGTCAACCATTTTAGTGATAAGGGTGGATTGGGCAAGCCTAATGATGATGATTGGGTGGTTGTTGGGATTTGTAGAATTTTTTAGACTTTTCTACGAGGTCACAACCTCAATTTCCAGCTCTTTGTATGTTAAATATATCCAATTAGTTCTATCAGCAAGTATGTCAAGTGAAAGAACAATTGGATGAAATGTGCGGCAGTGACCAAACATGGCTGCGGAAAATGAAAATGAGCATGCAGGCTAAGTATGACAAGTATTGGGGGAATTTAAATAGGTTAAATATTTTTCTATATGTGGCTATTGTTCTTGAACCCCCAATACAAAATTGATGGCATGGTGTATGGATTTGCATTGGTGAACTCTCGACATGGGTGGATCATATTGCAGTAAGGGTTTGGGAAACCCTTAAAAGATTGTTTGATGAGTTTGTCGCTCTTAGTGGTGGTAATGTTTTGGCACCTACACCTACTACATCGCCTCCTTCTGAAGTCGGGATGGGAAAAAACGTAGGTTAGGTAGTGTGAGAGGTTGGGGCAGCTTGCAAAGCTTTGTCAACCTTTAGACACACAGTCAGAGTTAGATAGGTACTTGGTAGCGGAGATGCACCCATTCACGCAGGGGTTTAATATATTGCCTTGGTGGAAGGTCAACGATATCAAATATCACATCCTTATAGACATAGCCCATAGTATTTTAGCCATCCCTATTACCACAATATTCTCAGAGTCGGCCTTAAGCACCGAGGGCACATATTGGATTTATTCCGGAGTTCACTGTCTCCTACCACTGTGGAGACATTGATTTGCACTCAAAATTTAGCTAATTCATATTCTAGATGTGGTAGACTTTTTGGAGACCAAGGAAGAGATGAGTGGTTCACAGCTTGCATTCGCTAATCACTCTTACCTTTGATATTACTATAATATTGCTTTTGCTTATAATATAGTGTTATTACTTATATTCAAATCTACATCGACCCTAATATGACTTCTTCGTTCGATCAACCATTACCATTGGTTTATATAATGATTCTCTTATTTATTCTTAATATGTATATAATGTTTTTTTTTTTTTTGTAATTTTAATTAGTTTTCTTGTGTTTTTTTCAGTTTTTATAGTCTCATTGTCATATGCACAATCCCAATGATCTCATCATCAATCTCAATCTCATCTTAGTTTGTAATTTTGATTTTGTAACTTTTTCACAACTCTATATAATGTTTATACTTATGATTTTTTTTTTTCTTATTTTGTTTTTCATGTTTTAGAGTCTCACATCCTGACTTGCCTAAGTTTCAACCCTAATCCCAAATTTCCAATGATCTCATATGCAATCCTTGATAGTCTCACTTGGTTTGTACTTATAGTTTTATGTTTTTAACTTTTTTACATATGTATATATCATTATATTGTTTTTAATTCTAATTTTTTTTCCTATTAATATTTCATGTTTTATAATCTCACAGTCTCACTTGTCCCACACCCAAATTCCAATCTCAGGACTCAAACTCAAAGTCATCTTGTTTATCAAACTGTTAGATACAGTTTTTAATATTGTAATATTATTCATTTCAATTATTTGACAATTTGTAATATTTTTAGATTAATTTATATTATTGTAATAGCTTAGAATACTTTGGTTTTTATGTTTTTTGCTTTAAACAACCTTTGTTTAATTCTACGTTATATGTAAATTATAAAATAAAATTTTTCTTTTTTTTAAGATCTGGTCCCAAAATGGCCTAGAATTAGGCCCAGTAAAAGGTTCTAGGCCCAGTAAAAGGTTCTAGGCCCATTTACTTCGGACAGGGGCCCCACCCCTAGGGTGCGAGGTCGGATCTTGGGGGGAACCCTACCCCTTGCCTAAGCGAGGGTGGGGTGCGAGATGCGGCACGCCTCGCCTCGGGGGGTGCGGGTAGCACACATAATTAATGGCCTCCTACCACCTGGAGGGGGAAGCAATGGTTTGGTATGAGGACGTTGTGGAGAGCGGGATCTTTAACAAATAGGAAAATTTTTGCAGAGCATTGCAGGTGAGTTTTGGTCTCACCATGTATGACGATCCAATGAAAGCTCTTACCCGCCTCAAACAAACCTTAATAGTAGCAAGTTACAAGGCCGAATTTGAGGCCTTGGTGAATCGGCTGAAAGGCCTCTCGGAACACCACAAGCTTAGCTGATTTTTGAGTGGATGATAGATGAGATTTGATTTTTGGATTGACCAAGATTCAGTAAGAGTATCTCAATAGCACTAAGAAATCTATGAAAGTAGGAGGTGATAGATGAAGCTCACTTGGGGGTGGCAATCTGAGTGGAAATCAACCTATGCAGCAAGCTGAGACTTCTAAGAAGTGGTAGAAATATTTTCCTCCAACTAGAAGAATCTCCTATACACAAATGGATGAGAAAAGAAAAAAATGGTTATATGATCATTACAATGAAAAGTGGAACCCTACTCACTTATGTAAAAGCCCTAAGTGTATTTACTGCAACGGGGGAGGATGAAGAAGAAGAAAAGCATGACGAAGTCTATTTTGATTCTAAAGAAACTAAGGAAGGTGGAATCCATACAATGGTTGAAGGGGAGCCAGAAATATCCATCCATTCCATGGCTAGAACACCAACTCCAAATACTATGAGGCTTTTGGGCAAAATCAAGAGTGAATTGGTGGATTCTGGAAGTACTCACAACTTCCTTGATCCATCAATAGCGAAGAAGGTTAAACCCTATAGAGAAGAAGGCCCTAGGCTAGTTGTCGAGATAGCCAATGGAGATACAATTAAGAGTAAATGACTTTGCAGGGACATCACAACTAAAATCCAAGGTAATCAGTTCCAATTTAACTTTTATTTGTTAAAATTTAGTGGCTATGATGTAGTGCTAGGGGTGCAGTGGTTGGAAACATTGGAACTCATAGTGTGAGAGTTTGCTAATTTGCATGTGCAGTTTAAAAGAGGGGGCTGTAAGATTGGATTGAATGGGTTATGTGTGAAGAACTCAACCTTTAAATGGTCTGAAAAGCTAGTACAGGACTCAATCAGTAAGGGAAGAGCTCTGTTAATACAAATGATAACCCCAGAATGCAGTAAAACTAGGGAATTCCCAAGTGAGTTAATAGATAGCCTTCTTAAGGAGTTTAGTGGGTCGTCTGATGAACCCAAAGGGCTTTCTCCTCATAGACCCCAAGACCATAGAATTATCCTTAAGGAAGGAACCCAACCCATTTCTACAAGGCCTTACCAATATCCATTTTACCAAAAATCTGAGACTGAAAAGATAGTTACCAACTTACTCAAAACAAGGGTAATAAGGCCAAACTCCAGCCCATTTTCCCCACCTGTGTTATTAGTATGCAAGGCGGATGGAAGTTGAAGGCTTTATGTGGATTAGAGGGTTCTAAACCAACAGACTATAAAAGATAAATGTCCCATCCCAGTGATTGATGAACTGTTGGATGAGTTGTTTGGGGTAGTAGTGTTCTCTAAGTCAGATTTAAGGTCAGGATACTACCAGAGAAAAGTAGTACCTGAAGATGTGCCGAAAACAGCCTTTTGCACTCACGATGGCACTACAAATTTCTAGTGATGCCTCTTGGGCTCACTAATGCCCTCCTCCACATTTCAAGGGCTAATGAATGATATTTTTAGACTCTTTCTAAGGTGATTTGTATTGGTGTTCTTTGACGACATCTTGATTTACAACAAAGAACTATCCGAGCACTTGGGTCACTTGAGGTTGGTTTTGGAAAAATTACAACAACATAGACTCTTTGCTAAGAGGTTTAAATGTATCTTTGGGGTAAGGGAGGTGGATTATTTGGGTCATGTAATTTCGAGATAGAGTGTAAAAGCTAACCCTAGAAAAATTTGTGCTATGGTAGAGTGGCCACAACCTACTAATTTGAAGGCACTAAGAGGATTCCATGGGTTGGCCAGATGCTATAGGAAGTTTATGAAGGGCTATGGCCTCATTGCAGCCCCATTCATTGTCCGTCTTTAAAAAAATGCATTTATATGGAGTGAAACAGCCACCAAAGGCATTTGAGGAGCTCAAGAAAGCAGTCACCCAACCCCGATGTTCAAACAACTAGATTTAACAAAAACTTTTACCATTGAATGTGATGAGAGTGGTAATGGTATGGGTGCAATATTAATGCAAACAAAGCAGCCAACTACTTATATGAGCAAAGCTCTCAAAGGGAGGGTCCTTCAACTATCCACCTACAAAAAGGAGGTATTGGTAGTGGTCACTACAATACAAAAGTGGTGCCCTACCTATTGGGGCAATCCTTTGTCATTAAGACTGACCAACAGGCTCTTAAGTTCTTATTGGAGCTGAAACACAATAAAAATGGCTTTCCAAATCACTAGGGTACAACTTTGTAATTGAATATAAACAAGGAAAGGAGAACCATGTGGCAGATGCATTATCATGTATTGAAGAAATAGATTTTGAGACAAATGGGTTAATGGCCATGATTACTTTCCCAACTACATATTAGATTGAGGAGTTGAAGCTAAGCTATATATCTTTTATCGAAATGACAGACTTACTCCACAAACTCAAAAATAATGAAGAAGTTCCTAAGGGATTTACCTTGCAACATGATTTGATACTCAAAAAAGGGAGACTAGTGATAGTTCTCGATTCCCTCTTCAAAGAAAAGGTTCTCCATTACATCCATACCAAACCCCAGGCTGGCCATGCGGATTTTCTAAAGACTTATCAAAGGGCAAAGTCTTGCTTTTATTGGAAGGGATTGAAAAAAGACATTAAGAAAATGGTTTCAGTGTGTGACATATGCCAGGTTAACAAGACTAAAATGACACTCCCTGTAGGCCTATTATAACCATTGCCCGTCCCACATCAAGCCTGGACGAACATTTCACTTGATTTTGTAGAAGTGCAACCATTGTCTCATGGGTTCAGTGTGATCCTAGTAGTGATAGACAATTTCACTAAATATGGGCACTTTATGCCCTTATCTCACCCCTATTCAACTCAAAATATGGCCTAACTATTTTTGTCTTGGGTCTTTAAGTTACATGGAATGCCATGGACCATAGTGTTCGATAGGGACACTAGATTCCTTAGCTCCTTTTGGCAAGCCCCATTCAAGCTACAAGGATCCTCATTTCACTACAACTCAGCTTACAACCCACAATTTGATGGCCAGATTGAAGCCCTAAATAAATGTTTAGAGTCCAACCTACGGTGTTATGCAGGAGACAAGCCACACAACTGGTCACATTGGCTTCCCATGGCAGAGTGGTGGTACAATAGCTCCTACCACACCTCCACCAAGTTCACCCCTATTGAGGCACTATACGGATACCCCCCCCCCCCCCCCTCCCAGCCTCCTATCATATGTTCCAGGCACCTCAGCCAATGTGGCCATGAACCATTTGTTGCAAAATAGAGAACAAATTCGAAACTTTCTCAAGGAAAGTTTTACAAAAGCACAAAATAGGATGAAGATTTATGCAAATAGGAAGAGAACTGGGAGAAAATTTGATCTTAGAGGGTGGGTTTACTTCCGTTTACAATGATACCGTAATAAATTGGTTACTAACCACAGCAACCTCAAGCTCTCCCCTCGGTTCTACGGGTCCTTGAAAGTGGTTTAGAAGCACAGACATGTAGCTTATCACTTGAATCTTCCCTCCAAGATCCACCCTGTTTTCCACGTTTTGTACTTAAAGAAAAAGCTTGGGGCTCACATCCACCCCATTCCATCACTGCCGCCGGTATCTCCTCAAGGGACATCATGCCAGAGCTTGAGGTTATAGTGGTTCAAAGGCTCAAAAGCTTAGGGCAGAGGGCCATTATAGAAGTATTCATCAAGTGGGTTGGAGCTTCCTCGGACGACAACAACCAGAAGGTGTTAAAAAAGCTACAAAAACGTTACCCACACCTTGTGGGCAAGGTTCTCTAATAGGGAAGGAGTTGTTATGAAGCTAAGTATAGGCTAGAAGAGAATAGTTTAGAAGAAAAATGGGAAGTATGTGAAGAGAAAGGAAATGGTGTCGCATAAGCAAGAGAGAAACGGTGTCACACAAGCAAGGGAGTACAGCACGACATCATTTTAGGGAAGAATGGGATCGAGTAGCAATAAGTTTGATATGAACCTGAGGGAATGGAATCCCTTGAACCCACAATCAATTTGAAAACTCTCCAAGAAAGCCAAAAATCAAGTCAATAGATAGAGAATCTAGACCCGATGAGAACTCATTTCAAGAACCTCGATTATATTAAAATCTAGACCCGTTGAAGAACCTGTCTCAAGAACCTAGATTACAAAGGAGGAACGCCACAAAGGTTGTGATTTACCTTTGATAAGTTCAAAAGTTCAATTAAGAACAAGAGGAGATAAACTCAACTCACAATGAATAAATTCATCAAATTTCATAAACTTATTAAAATGAGACTACAAAAAGTATTTAAAGTAAAACCTAATCAAACCCTAGCCAAAATAATGCCCCATATTCCAAAAATTCCCCTGGCTACAGTACTCGCTACAGTAAAACCCTAACCCTAGTTCAATAAAATGCCCCTTGTGTGAATAGTGCTGCATTTACAGTGCGGCTACAGTATTCGCTACAGTAAAACCCTAAGCCTAGTTTAATAAAATAATAAATTTTCCAACATGCCCTTGCATAAGCCCCCCTTAAGTGTTTTCCATAATAAACTCAATTATTCTAAACTAATAAAATAAGTCATTTAAATGAATTAAACAAGTTGAAAACCTTCAAGTGCCCAAAGCCTTTAAGTCATGTTGTTGTCATTTTCATAGCTTATCAAATTAATCAAAACCAAATCTTCATCCTTTAAACCCGTCATGAATGTTGGGCTCTTGCTAAACTCGTCCCAAGTGGATTGCATCAATTCTTGCATTACCTCATTGATCTTCTTGGCCCTTGAACTAGTAATTGGCCCATCTGGAACTTGCAAAATATATTTAAGACTAGGACAACCTTATTCCATCATTCCCCCCCTCCTCAAAAGGATTCGACTTTGAATTTCCACCTGAATCAAAGGCAAAAATGTTACTAATATTAAAAATAGCATAAACATGATACTCGCCTGGAAGATCTACTTGATATGCATTATCATTAATTTGTTCAAGAATTTGAAAAAGTCCATCCAAGCTACTCCTATCATCAATTGGTAAAGACATTAAATCTAAAGGAGTAAATGGATTAAGTCTAAAAATAATTTCAAAAGGTGAATATGAAGTAGTAGTATGCATGGTCCTATTATATGCAAACTCTATAAATGGCAAGCAATACTCCCACAACCGTTCATGTAACATGTTAATGAATAACAAATGATACTTCCACAAATGCTCGTGCAACACGTCAATAAATGGTAAATGATACTCCCACAAACGTTCATACAACACATCAAAAGTCTTCCTTATACCAAAGTTATCCAATAAACCACTATGTCTGTCACACACAAGCAACTTACGCATAAAACTAGTACGCACACAAAGTCTATTCTCTCTAAACAAATACCAATCTAGTTTATAGAACTTACCAAACGATGATTTCTCACATGTTCCATACAAACTAGCAAACTCATCGTCATTAGCATGAAATTTCTTATCATATTCAAATCTCAATAACTTTGCATTTAAAATAAAGATAAGGACATACCTTCTTGCTAATGCATTAACCACAAAATTTTCCTCACCATGTGTGTATTTTATTACAAGAGAAAAAGTCTCAATACAGTCTTCCCACTTAGCATTTATTCTAGTCAACAACTTACCTTGTCCCTTCAAGTGTGTGAATGACTCGTGTTCTTCAAAGAAAGGGTGGGTAGGAATTGTCGCACCTAGCACAAAATCAACGTAATGCTCTATCTCTCTAATAGGTGGCAATCCACTAAACACACCACTAGGAATCATGACCTCATATCCCTGCAACAAAGAAACAACAACACTAGGCAAAGAGTCGTTAAATTTGTTAGTATAAAAGCTTGCCTTAGCATAAAAATTCTCTTTTATCTTTTTGTTTCTCTCTGCAATCTCTCTTTCTTTTTTCTCTTGTGGCTCCACTCTTTTTTCTTGTATTTCAACCACCTCTCTATTTTCTTTTTCACTCTATTTCTTTTGATGTTTCAGCCTCATTCTCTTTTTTCTTCTCACTCTCTTTGTCCTTTTCACTCTATTTTTTCTTTCACTCTCCTCTTTTTTTGAATTCTCGGCCTCACAATTATTTTTCAACTCATTCTCTATTTTTCTTGAGGTTTCAGCCTCACTCTCAACTTTTTCCTTAGATGGTTCGGTCTTCCCATTTATTACAACTTGATTATTTTTGTCCCACTTTGGTTTTCAATGAGTACTAGAAACCAAAGTATACATTGATGTACCATTTCTTTTTAGCCGCCTCTCCACCTTCATAGCCATGTACACCATGTCCTCTACTTCTACATAATGTTGCAACTCAACTACATTGGCTACTCCCTATTCAACCCACTCAAAAAGCTTGTCATCGTGGCCTCCTGATCCTCCACTACATTAGACCGAATCATAGCCACCTCTATTTCCTTATGGTAATCTTCTACACTCCTAGACCCCTGTGTATGATTTTGTAGTTTTTGGTAGAGGTCTCTATAGTAGTGGCTAGGTACAAATCTTCGCCTCATGATAGCTTTCAACTCTCTCCATGTTTCTACAGGCCTCTCAAGATTCCTCCTCATATTGGTCACTAATTGATCCCACAAAATAATCGCATAATCAGTGAACACAATTACAACCAACTTCACGTTCTTCTCCTCAAAGTAATTATGACAATCAAACACCAACTCTATTCTTTTCTCCCACTCTAAATAAACTCCAGGGTCAGTTCTACCTTAAAATGATGGTATTTTTATTTTGATGCTCCCAAGGTTCTTATCTACTCCATCTCGACCCCCTGGGTTTGCCCTAAGTCCTTTTTCATGCCTAACTCCTCTATGTCTACCCAATCCAACTTCAGATGTTAGGTCTTTCTCATCCTTACCAAACTCTCTATTCTCATACCCATTCTCAATACTAGGCTCACGTCGCCTCTTATCTCTCACACTTTGCAGATTTCTAATCATTGCTTCTTGATGATCCATACCATCCCTCACTTTACCCAACACCAAGTTCAACCGCTCAAACCGTTGTTGCATGGCTTGCAACACAAATGATGAGTTATCTGTCATCCCCTTTGGTGATGAGTCACTCCTATGAGACATCGTAATGTTTTACACAAAAAAAATGTTAGTGGAAAACCTCACACACTCCGTTACGTGTTTACACTCGAATAATGACACTTCACTCGTGTTTCACTCTTAATTGGTTTTTTCCCGATAATAGTCTCACACTCTCTTGCCTTTTACCACAATAGTTTTCCTGCTCAAATTATTTAAGAATTAGTTGAACTAAAATTAAGAAGATACAACCTTGTATTATCCCAACCAGTAATATAGATCCAAGAAATAAGGAAGGAATAAAATGATACGAGACTTAAGAAATTTATATGAGGGAAAGAGTAATTATAAACCAAGATACCAACTAGAAAGATGTATTCAGCCACTTTGATGATAAAGATCAATCAACAAATGTATTTATTTCTCTTTGTTGTAACTATATAGCAACATTTGAATATGCTACCTTTTCTTTTCTTTTTTTTTTTCTTGAATTTTCTTTTCTTTTTTTTTTCTTTTCTTTTCCTTTCCTTTCATTTCATTTCATTTCTTTTCATTTCATTTCTTTTCTCTTTTTTTTTTTTTTCTAATTCAATCACAAACAGCAATATTCAATTGTGAAAATCAAGCAATTGAATTCAAGCACATAAGAATTGACAATGAATGAGAGAAACAATGAAACGGCACTCCAAGCAATTGACAAACTTAGAGATGCAAGAAACCCTAGAATTCTGAAACCCTAGGTGATGCAATTTTCAGCCAAACCAAAAACCCTAAGAATTTCGACAGCCTACTTTTTTTTTTTTTTTTTTGCAACCCTAGAACAATGAAGCCCTAGAATCAAAATTAAAGATACAATAATTAAAAGATAAAATCAGAGCTGATTGGAAACCTTACTTTGAATACCAAATGATATGAACTCGTAGGAATGAAATCACTTGAACCCACAATCAATTTGAAAACTCTCGAAGAAAGCCAAAATCAAGTCAATGGATGGAGAATCTAGACCCGATGAGAACTTGTTTCAAGAACCTAGATTATATTAAAATCTAGACTCGTTGAAGAACCAGTCTCAAAAACCCAGATTACGAGGAGGAACGCCACAAAGGTTGTGATTTACCTTTGATAAGTTCAAAAGTTCAGTTAAGAACAAGAGGAGTAAAACTCAACTCACAATGAATAAATTCATCAAATTTCATAAACTTATTAAAATGAGGCTACAAAGAGTATTTAAAACAAAACCTAATCAAACCCTAGCCTAAATAATGTCCCATATTCCAAAAATGCCTCTAGATGAACAGTGTCGTGGCTACAGTGTGGCTGCAGTACTCGCTATAGTAAAACCCTAACCTTAGTTCAATAAAATGCCCCTTGTGTGAATAGTACCGCATCTACAGTGCAGCTACAATAAAACCCTCAATAAAATAATAACTTTCCCAACATGCACTTGCATAGGCCCCCCTTAAGTGCTTCCCATAATAAACTCAATTATTCTAAACTAATAAAATAAGTCATTTAAATGAATTAAACAAGTTAAAAGCCTTCAAGTGCCCAAAGCCTTTAAGTCATGCTGTTGCCCTTTCCATAACTTATCAAATTAATCAAAACTAAATCTTCATCCTTTAAGCCCGTCTTGAATGTAGAGCTCTTACTAAATTCGTCCCAAGTAGATTGCATCAATTCTTGCATTGCCTCCTTAATCTTCTTGGCCCTTCAACTAGTAACTGGCTCATCTGGAATTTGCAAAATATTTTTAAGACTAGGTCCACCTTGATTCCCATCAAAATTGGAACGCTGCATATTAGTCCAATAATTTGTAGTCTGTAGTCATACATTACATGTAGTTGGTTATCATTTGGTTTTGTTGAGTTTGTTATTTCATTTACAAATTGTAATCCTCCACATGGAGAGTTTTTGTAGAGGGAAGTGCATTCTGGAATATTGCTTTAGCTTGAATCTATGGAGTAATTGGGGTGCCTCAAACTATTCTAAGATGTGACTCTTTTTTTCTCAGATTTATATCCACTTTAGTATTTCTCTCTAATTCCTTTCATACTTCTCTTTTCCATCTATTTCATTATTCTGCTTCAAGTTAGATCCTAAAAAGGGCTTATTGTATTTTGGGGAGGCAAAAGATGGTGTGGTTTATCTAGTGTGATGTTTGGACATTGTCAATCCAATTTGCATCTACCGAAGCTTTTCGTCCCTTGATCATGGTAGATGGATTATAGAGGATTGACCTAATTCCTTAGGGGGGTTTTCTGTTGTTTGTATATCATATTGGCTTTAAAGTTCAAAGTATTTTTTTCATGCAAGCCTTTTCCTTTTTCAAAGAAAAATAATTGGAGTCAGTTCTACTTTCGTTGCATTGCCTTTGCTACCAATTGTTTGTGTTAGGAAAATTTGTATAATAAAATATATATGTGCAAACGTTTTGTAAACTAGAGAATATGTAGAAATAATAAGAACAAATTAGAAAGAGAGAACCCAGTGTTGAGGCACGTTGTGATGTATATTTTCCTTAGAGTAGATTTCGCCGCTTCCAAATCTAATATGCATTAGGCTTCTTGACAATCTACTCCCAAGATATAACAATGTTGGTTCCCATTAATCTTCTTTTCGGTGCACACAAAAAGAGATAATGAACCCAATATAAAATAGTCAAAACTAAAAGAAAGAAAGACAAAAAAGAGGAAGTGTTTCTCTAATTTTTATAGAGAATTTGAAGTGAGTAAATTTGTGGGTGGGGTTATCTATTTATAAAAAATGAAATGGCACTTGTGAAAAGTCACAACTTATATAAATGAAATGGTACTTGTAAAAAGTCACAACTTATATAAATAAAAGAGTACTTGTAAAAAGTCACAACTTATATAAAATGAAATGGTACTTATGAGAAGTCACAACTTTTCAAATTGTAGAGAATAGATTGAAAATTTTCTGATTCACCAAAGGGCACAACCCCCCCTTGTTTGTTGGCCAAGTAGTTAAGGTTCCTATCCCAAAGAGGGTATGCATTGGTTCAAGTCACTATGACACATTAATTTAAATCTTGATAACTAAACCAACACATTGAACAATGACAATAGTTCACATTATTTTTTACTTAACAGTAAATATTTTAAGTCTAAAAACCAGCAATTTGATCTTCTCAATTCGTGGATGATTGCCAAATAGGTGATCCATATGCAAACTCTTCGATTGTCTGTTCAATTGTGTGTTTCAGAACCCTTGTATCCTTTGAAGAAGACCAGATTGTTTGGTTGAGAAGACTGCATAACGCATGAAATTGGTGGCTAGCATCCATGAACCTTCAAGAGTAAGAAAGACAACCATTTTTACAATCCCTTGTATCCTTCTTCTTAGTTATAATAGGTGGAAAATCGTGTTAACGGGTCGTGTTCGTGTCGTGTCAAGTCGTATATATTATACGATATGGGCCAACCCTTACATGACCCGTTAAGCTTAACGAGTTAAATTTTTAAACCCTAACACGACCTATTAAAATAACGAGTTAAAACGACATGACCCATTTTGACCCGTTATGCATTAATTAAAATTATATTGACATGACACGACTCATTTCAATCCATTTATATAAATGGGTTGAATTGACTCAAATAATCAATTTGATCTGATTAATATAATTTCACATAAAAATTAAAATCATAATATCTCCTAAAAATATAAAACTAACTACATAAGTCCAAAATTACAATCCAAACGATAAGAGGCAGTTGTAACTTGTGAGAACTGACTCAATGGAGAACTGAGAGAGAGTCAGAAAATACAAAATAGGGTTAGGGTATTTTTGTGTTTAGGTTAAAAATGATATAATTGTAATTTTGAGTAAAAAATTTAACGGGTTACTAATAAATTAAGTGGGTTGACCGGTTAATGAATCGTGTATTAACTGGTTACCTGTTTTGATCTGAATCCGTTAACATCAAATACAAACTTGATACTTTTGTGTCGTATTCGTATTATATTAACGGGTCTTATCACATATTGTCACCCTTATGAAATAAGGCCCTTTTATCAGTTTTTTGGTTGGAGATTTTTTTGCAACATCGGAATTTATAAAGAAAGGCAATCCTTAAAGAGATATACAGAATTGTCTGTGCTTCTTAGTTGAAATTTTTTTGTTTGAATTATTTCCAAAACTACGGATTTTTAGGAATTTTGAATTTTATGTTCTACATCGGAACGCCACGAAGACTGCATGTTTTCTACTAGCAATATGTTTAAAAATTGATTCAACCGAATGTGAGATATTCTTTTCTCAAGGCATCGAAATATGGGAAAAAATAATGTATTTGCAAGAAAAATAAAAGGCGGTATTTTTGTTTACTGAAGTGCGGAGTTTTGATGTCGCCTTATAAATAGGGAAGTACTATAATTATAAAAAGATTTTATAAAATTAAATTTATAAGTTAACGTGATTTTATATAATATGTTATATCTATTTTATAATAAAAATAGTTAACAATATGATGCATCATATCAAGTTATTTCCGTTTGTAAATTTACTTTTGTGAAATTTTTTTTTTATGTTTAAAACATTTATCTTATAAACACAAATTACATAACAAATTAAGCACGAACTTTTTTAGGGATTAATTGTGATTTTCTTACCAGGAATATCAAGTTTTGAACAATTGAGATGTGTCAATTTTGTTTTAATAATTCGAATTTTCGAAATGCAAAGCAATTAGTGAGTACTGGAGGGTGAAGGGGATATCTCTTTGTTTTGTTTCCTCCTTCAAAATCATGAATCATCACATCTAGTATTACTAATATATATAGAGAAATTCTATTTGTAATCCTGAAGTGGGGACTGCATGTGCAAGCACATGCTTAAATGAGAGAAAACATTATTTTAGGAGGGATAATTTTGTAATTTTATAAAATTTTAAAGTTAAAATAGCCTAAGCCTGCACATGCAGTCTCCAAGTGGGGACTGTACCTAGCATTGCTCATATATATATATATATATATATATATATATATATATATCATATTAAAGAGATTTTTTCATTAAATTATCTGAATGTACTTACATGAAATTCTTTGTTGGATGGTCTATACACATTTCAGATTAGTCAGAACGCTATTCCGGACACTCAGTATCAATAATAATAATAATAATAATAATAAAGTGATTAATTCGTGATTATGTTTGGGGGGAAAATCAATCTGGTGCTTGCAAGAAAGAGGAATAAATTCGTGAGCAAGCAGTTGAAAGCTTTAACCAGCAGTAGACAAGTGGTGGGCATTCATTGGTGAATATAAACATATTCCTGCAGCCTGAATTTATGTATCCTCCATTTTTAATGGGCAAAAGAGGGTATATCCATTATCCTCTCTCCAGATGCGCATACAATTATAAGAGTACCAATTATTTTTAGAGATCATCCTTTATCATCAACAGTTGCTGACACTGTATCAGTTGGTATCACCAGACATAGAACAAATACATCTTCAACGTTCAGGTAAAAAATAAAAATAATTTGATTTATAAGAGATTTTTATTTTAATTTTTTTAATAAATTAAATCTTATCCTTTCAATTAAATTGAGAGTGTGACACTGACTTCGAAATAGAATTTTTCTCAAAAAAAAAAAAAATGACCCAAATATCCTCTTTTGTGATAAAATAGTGTTTGGTCTTTTTTTAGTTTGTTTTCACACTTTATCTCCGTTCATTTTATTTAAATATTATGATTTTTTTAAAATTTTTATATAAAATAAAATAATTAATTCAATTTTTTTAAATTTTAAAATAAAAATAATATTAAAAAATATTTTATAATAATATTTTATTTTATTTTTTAATTTTAATATTGATTTATCTCGTTAAGAAATGACAGAGAGGGAATTTATATGAAAAATAAATATAGATAGAAGTTATTATTAAGAACATTTATTTTGTACACATAATGTGACATCATGTAAACCACACATCTTTTTAAATAAATATTAAAAATAATTAATTAGAGACAGTCACATAATGAATATTAAAGTATACTCTGCTATAATAACTTCTATTTTAACATTACTCCGTATGAATTGTGGAACTGTTTATGACCGCTTTCTTCTGCAGGAAAAAAAGCGGGAACAATTTGCATGAGATCTCATACGCTACAGAGCACCCAACAAATTGCCGTTGGCTGTCCCTTTCCCTCCTCTTCAAGGGTATTGATCCCTCCGCACGTCTCCTGTTATTGCATTTTATTCTTACTACGCTTCTATATCTTCCTTGTTTCACAACCTACACACGCACCACCATTTTGTCCTCTCTCTATCTCTCTCGCTCGCTCAAGACACGCACAAAACATACACACCCACTTCGCGGGCTTTACAATGAGCTGCTGTGAGTCTTGCAAACCCAAAACCAAAATTTTGGCAGTAATTCTAGACTTGGATGGGACCCTTTTAGACACAGGTCCTTTAATTCCTTTCAAAATCATGGCTCGTTCGTGTTCACTTAATGGTTTCTTTCTTGTTTTTCTTTCTAAATTCTATTTGCGTGGTTAATTGAGTGTAGAGAGAACTACAAAAGGCGTTTTGGAGGAGTTCTTGGCAAAATATGGGAAACAAATCGATAGGGAGAGGGAGGACAAGAAAAGGCTGGGGGCAACACAGAAGGAGTCAGCTGCTGGTATCGTTAAGGACTATGACCTCCCATTGACACCCGATCAGTATATCAAAGAAATCACACCTATGTATCGTGAAAAGTAAGAGTCTTTTTCTCTTTTTCTATGTCAATTTACTTAAAAGTGAATAAAAGATTAGCTTATATCTCCCTAGGATTTACTGCAGGAACATGTACGACACGATTTGATTGTTTTCTCTCTTTTTTCCTTGACGACCCTGTTTCGTAACCTATGCTTCTTCTTGTCTGTGAATTTTGTATAATTTTTATTTCATTTGTGAAAATATGCGCGTCAGGATTTTTTCTTGTTGTTATTTGTAACAAATATAAACTAAAAAATAGCCCACATGCGCATGCCCACACACACCTCAATCCTATTTTCTCCTTAATTTTCTTGGTGCATTTGTTAGACATCCTTATAAAGAATCTTATAGCTTTTGTTATTCATTTGAGAAATTTCATTCTATTCACTATATGCGGTCATAGAAGAAACTTTATTTTGATAAGAAACTTTTAGCACCCCAACATGCGTCTTTGTTAAGTTAACAAGTTTTGAATTGGACTAATCAAGGTGCTAGAAACAATAAATTACGGTTATAAAGGAACAGCTTTTGTCTTGATGTACTATCATAAATAATGCTATCACAAGCATTTAGATCTGAATGAATTGCACAAGGGAGATGCAGGTTTTATTAGGATTGAGCTATATTAACTTATTAGATCTCAAGTTTAAGGATTGGAAGCAGTATTTCTGTCATTATTGTCTATGATCCTTGTCTTTTCTTTTGTTGTCATTGTTAGTTATTTACTGCAAGCCAAGGCCATACAAAATAAAAGTCATGCATTTGGAATGTTTCAAAGAATTACATAAGAATTTTTATAATGATTGCGTAGGAAAACAATTTTCTACAGTCCATTTTAAGAAGATGAAGTTTCAGAATTTTACAGGAGAAAAGGTACTAGTTACTAGTTAGGTATGGCTGCTTTCTTAATGACATTTACATCTGTGTACTGATTTGCATGAGAGCAGTGGATGAATGACATGATCTGTATGATAATATTCAGGGGTGGAACCAAAATTTTGTGTTTGGGATGGGGCAACCTACCTAAAATTCATATAATCTTTCTATATGAATAATGTCTCTGTGTTTATGTAAAATAGAAACAGATAAATTAAGTCTAGTTCTATAGCAAGTCATAAACCATAATTGTATACGTAAGTTACATGTCTATAAACTCATTTGAAGGGAACTTTCCTTTCAATACAAAACTTTCCTAATTTATTATAGACATGTACAACCAAAATTCAAAAAAAAAACTTGGCATCTACTTCAAAATTATGCTCGAAAACGGTCTTTCATGGAATAAACTTAATCTATTATCATCCTTATAGTAAATATTTTTAGCAATATAAACTACCAAAGCTAGTGTAAAATCTGGATATTTTGGCGCCACAGCAAGGTCATAATGCTACAATTGAAATCTCAAACAGATTTCTTCCTCCATGAAATCTTCAGGATAAAACTTCTCATCTAATTTGCAAGTATTGCATCAACCTTGAATGGTTTATACACTTTGGCATTCATATTAGGAAGCATAGTATTATATAAAAACTTCCGGGCCCATATTAAGAAGGCTAGTATTTCATATACAACTCAAACTCCCGTTTTAATTTTTATAACTAACCCATCAAATTAGAAATTGTTTGGGGCCAAAACATTAATTTTGGACGGACTGCTTCATAGAAAATACACAGTACATTAGAATTTATACAAATTTAGGGGTGCATAAGAGCTATAAATTTATTTTTGGGTGGGAGGACTGCCTCATAGAAAATACACAGTACATTAGAATTTATACAAATTTAGGGGTGCATAAGAGATATAAATTTATTTTTGGGTGGGAGGGCATTTTCTATCTATATTTCCATATAAAACTTTTGGGGCAGAAGAATTATCAATTTTTTGGAAGAGTCAGGGGAGGCAATTTTCTGTTTATATAGAAGTGATAGAAGCTTTTGGGGGCGTATTAGAATGATATACTTTTTCATTCTTGTTGCCGGGGGGGCCACTAACCTTTGATATGGTTTCATCCCTGATGATAGTCAAAATCAGTACTGCTAGGCAGTTGTATCTTGACCCTTCCTGGTTTGCTCCTCAATGCCACTGTTTGTGCATATGATAGGAATAATTGCTGCTAGCACGATCTTTGATCCACACCAACTTGCTTGTGGTATACTCATATCATATCAGCATCTAGTTTCCCCTAAATGGAATCAGCTCAAGCCTTAAAGCTGATGCTTTATATTTAAATGATTATGTGTGGCACCTTCAGGTGAAATCTTCCATATGATTTGTTGTTTCTTGACATATTTTTTTATATCAGTAAATAAGAATTTTATTGAAATTGGCAAAGCCAAGTACAAGGGACATATACCAGAGCCACACCTAGGCATGACTGTCTAAAAATACAAGAAAATCATGTACGTTTATGCCATTAAATCTATTACAATCGACAAATGGAATAAAGTGTGAAGAAAAGAAGTTCTAAGCTCGTCCATTGTTAGTTCACAGTCCTCAAAACTCTGACCGTTCCTCTCCATCCATATGCACCACCATAGGCAGGTTGGTATCATCTTCCACATAGCTACAATTTGAGAGTTATCTAGGATGCCTTGCCAGCTGGCCAAAAGGTCAACAATCCTTCTTGGCATTACCCAAAAGAGTCCCACTCTCGCAAAGATATCGTTCCATAAGCTCATGGCTACCTCACAATGCAATAATAGGTGATCCACAAACTCGCCACTTTTCTTACACACATGTAACACTAATCCAATACAACAAGTCGGCGTTTCCTTAGATTATCTTAAGGTGAGAGTCTTCCCTAACGAAGTTGTCCATATAAAAAAAGAAGCTTTTAGGGGGGCCTTAGTCTTCCATATGTTCTTCCATGGGAATGTTCTTGTAGAGTGTGTCATAAGACTTATAGTACGGTACAGTAAATCTCCCCTTCTTGGATGGTGACCACATAATCTTATCCGCTCTAGTCACTCTAAAATTGTACACAAGATTGAAGAAATTTGTAAATGTGTCAATTTCCCAATCTTGGGCAGCTCTAAGGAAAATGATGTTCCATTGGGGAGAGCCACTACAGAGATCCATAAGCTCTGCTACTCAAGCTGCCTTTCTTTGTGCAATGCTATATAGTATTGGGTAGGCTTCTTTGAGGATTCGATCTCCACAGCATAAGTCATGCCAGGATTTAATTCTAGAGCCATCCCCAACTACAAAACATGTTGATTGATGGAGATTGGTGCAGCCTCTTCTTATGTGTTTCCAAAGCCCCAACCTCTGTGAACCACTCACCTCATTCGAGCACCATCCTCCCCACAATTCACCATATTTTAAATCTATAATCACCCTCCATAAAGCTCCCCTCTTTTTGCAATATCTCCATAACCATTTACCCAATAAAGCCTTGATGAAAACCAACAAATTCTGAATTCCCAGCCCGCCTTTGCTTATTGGGGTACAAACCGTAGCCCAATTCACCAAATGAAACTCAAATTTTTTGTCTATTCACCACCCCCCCCCCCCCCCCCCTCCCCAGTAGGAAGTCTCTTTGCAATTTCTCTAACTGGTGAGCCACCTTGCATGTATTGGAAATAAAGATAAGAAGTAAGTGCACAGGTTGGATAGAGTACTCCTAATCAACATAACTCTACAACCTTTGCAATTTCAGTTAGTGAAACTAGGCTACAGGTCAGTGAAGTGTGAAATCCGTAATGACATTGAAGTCATTGGCGTTTGTATTTAGCAGGACTAAGAAATAATGTAATTCTTCTAGCATTAGTATAATAGAGAGTAGTAAATGTTAGTAGCTTGGAGTTACTTAACAGTGGTTGTTTTTGTAATCATGAGAAGATCAGCTGTAAAATGTGGAAGTTGAGGACAATGCTGCTTAGAAATTGAACTAAGATGGATGGATAACAGAAGCATTAATGAGGCCTTCTGTCAACTTCAGGGGTAATTTTACAAGACAGATTATAAAGAAAATACAAGACATCTCTACGAGTATCATGTGTTAAATACCATTGACATTGACTGTAATGGTGATTATTTATTGATTAGTAATTAACTATAACAAAATATCATGAATACTCTGCTCGTATCCTATTAACCTTGCTTCTTTAATCACAATACACAGATATGATAAGATAGAGAGATCCATGTTAGACACCTTTGAAACTTACTACGTCAAATATATGTCTAATATTATTCTTTCAGAACACTGTGGTGTTGTCATGCTACTAAGCTTTCTTGTACAGTTATACTTGCATATGCGTCTGAATCATTTGTATAATCTTCTTACTCATTAATTGTATTCTTTTAGGTGGCAGAAAGCAAAACCACTTCCTGGGGCTAATCGACTTATCAAACATCTCCATAAACATGGAGTACCATTTGCTCTTGCTTCAAACTCCTTGCGAGAATACATAGATGCAAAGATATCCCACCATAGAGGTTCTCTTTTCTAACCTTTTTGGATAATAGCTTGAATCAAGCCCCCTTTAACCTCTTATTCTCCCTATACTGGAAAACTTTAAAATTACTGTTGTCATTTCCACTATCACACTGAAATAATTGATTTACGATTACTAAGAAACTAAACAACCAATCAAACTTTGAAATTATTGCGATTGTTTAAGCAAACGATCTAATTACTGGTCATAATACTTGCCAAAAGTTGTTGATGGATGGAGAACCATTTCCACTGTATAAAACATGGACATGTATCTTCTTGAAGCTTCCCTTTATGTGTAGAGAGAAAAATAAGCTGCTAGCAAACTGATAAAAATGGGATTTAGATGGATGGATCTCTCTCTCTCTCTCTCGATGGGGTCTAAACAAATTTCTTGATTATATATATATATACATAAATATATATTAGATCTGCCAATCTCTATGAAGCAATTTTAGAAGTTACCTCTTTCAATGAACCTCCCATTTCAGTTACTTTCCTTGAATGTTTAATAACATGATCAACAACAATTTTACATTCTCATACCATAATGGTCGATTTCTTGACAAATTCAGTTCAGGCTCCGGTAGTGGTGAAAGAGTCTTACATTGGTAGGTGTAAGTAAATAAATCAAAACAAAGAATCTGTTCACCATAGGTTCTAAAAAGATAGAGGCTGGAAAAGAAATTATAGAGAACCTACAATTATAGAATTTTATATTAGCTGCATTATGGTGTAATTCCATTACAACCCATGCTTTTTCCACCATAATCATCTCCTACCCTTGTATCATGAACACGATTGGTTAGATGAAAAGTAATCTCCATTGGCATTACAGATTTGAGGTAGAAAATAATAGATACCAATGGAATTGGGTGGTGAAGCTTCTGGATTTGTGTATAGCATGCACAATGATTGTGGTTTGAAATAGGAAAACCGAACTGTAAATTATCTCATACGACTCTTGACCTTTACGTATTTCGTATTGACACGATCTAAGTTCCAATTGTTCTATGGACACCTCTTGAGGTAACCGAAAGTCCATATATATATATTCTTTTTCTTACATTTTTTGTCCATTTAACAAGTGAAAAGTACGAAGGGTCTCTTGATTTTTCCAGGAAATCTTGGTAGTTATACCCTGTAATTATTTTCACCACTAGGATTCTTTTTTAATGGACTAGATAATTATACCATTAATAGAAATGAGATGCATCATTGGAGGTGGCGATAGATTTAATCATGTGAAATCACCACTTGTCCCAAAAGTTTAAGCTAGTGGGAAGAGGTAGATTTAATTATTTGTATTATATTCTTAACAGTTCACTGAGTCGAAATTAACAAAAGCCTTGGATGATTAGTTGAGTGCGACTGCCCAGGTGAGGTAGTGACAAGTTTCCTGATTGTGGATTTGAGGTTATTAGATAATGGTGTAGTGATAGCTTTCTAGAGAAGAGGAAAATTCTTCCTGACATGGCATGGGATCCACATTATGTGCTTTCTATGTTAAGTGGGTGGAAAGTTTGAGGGAAGGAAACTATTTGGACTGTTGGCTACCTCAGGGACTTTCCATTGAAAAATTGAAATTGAGAGGATATCTTTTTCATTGGCCTTAGCCTCTTAAGCAAAGGAGTGTGTACGACATAATATACAAATCAAATTACTACTGTTATACCTATAGAACAAATGGACAGTATCATAGCATGTGCTTGAAAATAAAATGAAGTGAGTACATGTCTAAATTTGTAATGTTAATCTGGGCCCATCGTCTGAAAAAACATCTGCTAGAATGAATAAACATATTCTCATCTTCTGCGTAATTTTTTCCTTCACCACCCCTGCACCATTGTTGGAATTTTGTAACTTTATTATCCCTTAGAATTTCACAGGTGGGCTTGGCTTACTCAAATGCTTATGTTTCCTCTTCATTTTCTTTGTTGTCTCTATTTGTCTCTCCACAATCCCCTTATTTATGCCTTAGTTTCACTCTCAATAGATTATTGGTTTTTCTGTATTAATCCCACGTCAATTTATCTGTCCATTTAAATTATATTTTTAGGGTGGAAGGAATACTTTTCAGTAATTCTTGGAAGTGACCAGGTTAAAGAAGGAAAGCCTTCTCCATATCTGTAAGGATTTTCACATTGTCCGGTGTAAAATTAAGGTTGCATTGAAAACCACATCGAATCACTATGAGTAATTCTTTTTTTTTTTAAATCATAAAAGAATAATAGTTATCAGTATGTTACAGAAAAATTTCAACTCAAATCCAAAACATAACATGCTAAAAAAAATACTGGTATGAGAAAGAAATTTTATTTTAGACCATCAATCATTATTTTTCACATGTATTCATATGAATTCCTAAATTGCTAGCAGATTTGAAGAGGCTGCAAAGAGAATGGGTGTAGATGCAGCTCACTGCCTGGTGATTGAAGACTCTTTGTGAGTTAAACTAGAGATCATATGTATATAATATTTCTCCTCATTGTGCATGTTACTTTTTTTTGTTCATGATTTATGAAAAAGATGCGAAAATATAAATTCAATAGCCTTTTGTAGCTTTTGCCTAATAAATGTTGGTTGCATAAGTTTCTTGGATTCACTCTGAATGGTAGCTTTGTCACTAAGTTGCATGACTTGACATCCTTGAGTGTTCAATGCTGTACAATGACTTGTGAAAAGCTAGCATATTATTTGTACTGGTTTATAAGGACCGCTATGCTCTACAACAAAAATCTCTGATCTGTGAAATCAAGTTAGACTGTTTAGTTTTTCTAATGGATCTGAAGGTTGCTTTCTAGAAAGAGACCTGTTATTCTTAATTAGCAATAACCAATGCTTGTAGAGGATGACCATGCCAAGTGTTGGAGGGGCTTTTCTTCATTAAGGAAAACAACGAAGGCAGTGAATAATGCTTAAGAATGCAAACCTCTTCCCTGTTTTGATAAAAATTTACAAGTTAAATTTGTAAAGCAAGAGTTTTAAGGAAATGCTCTAATGATTCTGTTCAAGGCTGTTGAAAGTTATCATATATAAGCATTGTATTATTAAATAATGTGATTTCGAGACACTATCACTGCAAAATCACTTTTAAGTAATCATTGAATATGTTTTGCTTGAAGTGCCTTAAGTCTTGAATGATCTCAAGATATGCAATAATACCAAAGATAAATCAACCAAAGTAAATCACAAGCGTGATATGTTCTTGACAATAAAATTCGGCTGGCTTGTTTCTTTCTTGGTTTTGTACACTGTCTGCGTTACTGTTTTTGATTTGGCATATGCTGAGAAATTCATTATATCTTTGCAACTTTGTTTTTCTGATTTCTTTTTGTCTTAATATATTATTTTGCAACTGTGGTTATCAAATCATTGAACACAATTTAATCTTGATCAGTTAATCTATATAGGGTTGGTGTTAGAGCAGCTAATGCTGCCAAAATGAAGGTAGTTGCTGTCCCACCCCATACAGAAGCTGGTTGTTCTTCCCTAGCAGATTCTGTGCTTCATTCACTTCTAGAATTTCAGCCTGAGCTATGGGGTCTTCCACCATTTGAAGACTGTAAATATTTGTCTCTAAACTCTTAGCTGCAGGCGCTTCCATTCCCTGATTGAATGATTTGTTGTAAAATGATTTTTTCAGGGATAGATAATGCTTTACCTATCGAACCAATTCATGTGAGCATTGTATCAGTCAATGGATCAGCGACTGAAGTTGCAGGTTTGTTATAATTTGTTTCTTACCCACATTATTTCTACAAGTTTGGTAACACTAGTATCAGCTCTTATGGCAGTTCTCTTCCCTTAAGAATGACATAGGGGGTAAAGTAGTGGGTTTAAATTAAAGCCTACTAGATGTACTTACCAATGAAAAAATTATCATAGACAACTTTTCTTCTTCTTCCACACTCTGGCTCATACTCATGCTGTAAATTATGTCATAATTTTCTTTTCATTGAACATTGAGGTAATTTTGATAGTCAAATTACTCACAGGAATTGATTTTGACCCTATGCTTGTGATAGCGGAAGATGGGTTACTCCGTGACTAACCTTATCAACACCACCTTGGGCATACAGGGTCAAAAATCTGGCACACCAGATGAGAGAAATAATGACTGAACTTTTTATAGTTAGAATGGAGTGATTTTATATATTACATTTCGTAGGTGTTTGTTTTTTACTCAGGGTGGAGTTTAAAATCTCAATTATCACTCGTAAAAGAAATAGTTCTATTTTTTTTTTTTTGATTCTCAGTATACAATTAGTGATATACAATGAATTTATAAAAATTAAAGATTTTCTAAGATGACAAAGTCTTAGATTGTAAAGTTGAAACTTTTGTTTTAGAGATCTTCGAATGAGGTATCATGTCAAATCTATTTGGAAAGAACTCGCCTCAAGTTAACATTCAGGATCAAGAATCTTCCAAGTACGAAAGAATAGAAGAGACATTTTGACCACTTCAATCCTTTAGTCTTGTTTCACACAATTGAGCACAACAAGCGACTCGGAATTTATACTTGAGAAGAAATATTAAATCAGAGTCCATATTGAAGGCCTCGTTTGGGAACACATCTCATCTCAAAATTTCTTATAATTTTCTTCTCAAACATCACTCAAACACACACTTTTCAATTTCAAATCTTCAACTTTTTCATCTAATCATTATCTCATTACAACTTTCCCAAACTTCCCAACAAAATACAAAAAATACAACTTTTTCAAATTCCAAAGGACCAAAACAAAAATTATATTCTAACAATATTTTAACTTTATAATATTTTTATTCAACTTTTTCTCTCATTTCCCAATACCTAATAAAACATTTTAACTCAAACCATTTCACTACTATTTACAAACAATTTCACTATTATTCACAAATTTCTCATCTCATCTCATTCCCCAAACGAAATCCTTGCAATAACATCCATGGATGTTAGCATGCTGCTTTTCAATAGAATATGGGATCTGGAGACACTCACATCCAAATCTGATTTCAGTGAAATCTCCATGTCTTCTCTTGATAAATCTGAAATAAATCCTCTGCCAACAACATTGATTGGTATTGCAAGTATCCGATTCAATAAGATTGTCATCATTCTTATCAAGACCATTTATATTTTCTTAATTGACTTCAGTATAGCCTTCAAGTAATATATTCATTTGAATACTTAAGTAGTCAACATGTGCCTCTTTTGTCGATCTCTTTTGAATGCCAACCTCCAAAGTTATATCTTCTCTTGATGGTGAAACATGAAATCTCCTTAGTCTAAAAATCTCTGACCAATAATCATGATTGGTATAGGAGAGCATTATGACATGTAATCCAAAGATTCCAAGCAGCCTTTTCAAAATTTTAGCTATTAATGAATTCTATCCTTGCCTTGTCAATCTCTATCACCTTGTATTTTTTACCCACTGTTTTAATACAATTGCCTAAACTTGTACAATGAAGAATTCACCTTTTTCTCTTTGGATAAATCAATCAAACCTAAACCCTTATAACATAAAGCACAGCATGCTAACCAATCATGGAAATATTCCTTGTAAGACAATTATCAAACTTTGCATTCTTTCATAAAACCTAAAACCCTTACTTATAACATGAAGCACGACGTGCTAGCCAATTGGTTGTTCTCTGCACTATGATTATCCTTTTCCAATAAGCATGGATCCTAAATCCATGAAAAAGGTCCTGATATTTTATGGTTTCTTTATTCCATTTCCTGTTCATAGGATTAAATGTCACCTTCTAAGATGCTATGCTACTACCTAAATGAGACCACCTCTTAATCGTTGTCATTAGGATGTTCCCTTCAGCTTTGTCATTGAGGCAGAAAATGAGGCCAACTATGTTTTTGACACTAGGTGTAGTGTGATACATAGGAAGGGAAGCTGCACTGTTAAACCCTATCAACACCGAGTGATGACCCCTGAGGTTGCCTTGACTGGCATTTGGGTATGCATCCCATGTTATTGGCTGAGGTTTGAATCTCCTGATTAGACTCATGACTTAATGAGAGAAAACTCATGTGTCAGGAACGGGAACACCTATATAATGTTTCTCCCTATACCAAAACAAAGAATAAAGAAAACAGAAAACCCGTAGTATTAAAAATCTTGCCCAAAAACTGACAGACACAAAGGCCAAAATTTTATTGGTGGTGGCATGTTTGTCATTTCACAGCAAGGAGGCCAATTTAAAGGCTCCGTAAAACAATTAAGAGGATGGAGATTTCTAAAACAATCATAATTAGTGTCCTACATTAGAGGCTCACTTTCTCTATAATATCTATAATCATTCACAAACAATAAGCTAATAAAAGATCTATAATCATTCACAAAAAAGAAACTAATACCTATTCTAGAAAATTTTGAAAATTAAAATAGTTTAAAAAAGCACCCCAATGACATGTACAACGTCCATACCTCTGAGGGTGTTTTAGTGATAAGAGTTTTTTCTCGTGTGGTTTCATGGATGGGAGGTCACGGGCTTGAGTCTCCATGTGCATAATGCTAAGGAGACGAACTCTTGCCCATGATCCCTATTCACGGTTTTATTCCACTAGGCCCTTGGTGGGGCTGGGGTCAAGTTATAATTTAAGTCTGTTGTGAAGGATTGCTTGTGATTTCCACTGTCTGGGACCCTCTTGAGGGATCATATAAGGATGATAGTATGTCTAGGCAAAGAGTAGTAACCTTTGATCGCTCTCTTATCGCTCTATTTGTCGAGAAGAAGAAAGACATGTTCGATGTCCCATGTCTTGTTGGGAACTGAGAAACTTGATGTTCACAGACAAGATCAACACATTTTGTGTAATTGATTATCTGATTCATAAGTTTGGTGGCTGTTATGGGTTTTTTATTTCATATTGTGGCAATTGTATTCTATGTTAACAACCTCGTACATATATCCAGAGGATGGGACGTCTGCTCTTCCAGATCAAGTCTTTGGACTTTACTTTGGTTGGGCCAAAGTTGATATGAATAAAAGCTTCAAAGTTGTGGTTAGCATTGGATGGGACCACTGCTCCTGTATTGCTAAGAGAAAAATTGTGAGTAATTAACCCTTAAATGTTCGATTACCTATCCTTTTGTGTCCTTGTATATAAACACAAAATTATTCACATAATTTTGGTTCTCTTTTTGCAGTGTACATATGTAATTGATGGAAACAATGACCATCTATCTGATCAACAGATCCAGCTCCTGCTTGTTGGGTACATTCGTGAATTGAATGGCAAGGTAATGACACTTTCAGATATATAAAATTAGATAATAGATAATAATAAGTTGCAACCTGCAACTCTGACAATTTAATATTGATTGAAGAAGAAAGTGCACAACCAACTGATCTGCCCACTAGATCAGCAAAATACTTTTTCTCATTTTTTCTAAAGCAGAAGGTAGCACTTAAAGGTGCTAGGTATTTTTATTGATCATTGCTACGATGCTCTGCTCTTTTCTTCCATTTATGCTCCATTTGGTTACCAGAATTTGGAAAAAAGAGCATATATTTTTTTTCTGAGAATCATTTTAGGTGAAGGTAAAGTTATTCAACTATGATAAATATATGTCTGTGTTTGTCCACCATTATATATATATATATATTTCTGTGTTCTAAATATGTATGTATGTATGTATGTATACAAATTATAAAAATTAAAGCTATTCAACTGCTTGCCTGTGATATCTATCTCTCTTTGAGGCTGAAGAGACTTTGTTACTTCTAAAAAATATGTTGGCTGCTTATATTGCAGTCTTCTTATGTGGGAATTTGAATGCATGTACAGGATGTTACATCCTTGAGTGTGGAAATGCTTGAAGAATACAATTGCATTGCAGGTGCTTCATTGGATCTGCCTGTGTTTGTCCACCATTCTTCTTGTTGTCTGTAGTACTCATTTGGATCCGACGAGAAAGTGAAATGATGTATCCTGATGTTTCTTTGATAGTACTTTGACAATTTGGCATTGTGTAACTGCAAAATAATTTGCTCTTCATTTTGTTGAAAGGATGTACTGAATAAGCCACAATTTCATTATGAACGTCGCATCTGTTCTTTATAACAGAATCCCCTTTTCATGGGGAAAGTATTGCAATATTTTTTTTTTCATTTTGTTGCAAAATAACCATGTAATCATGCATCCATTTTGAAATCAAACAAATTTCGTTCTGTTTATACATTGAGGGAGTAAAATCGTATGCCACTGTAAGTTGGAATTTGGTGGTGAAGTATAGTTCTACTAAAGATGCTTTTTTTAACTGCTGCACCAATCTTCTTGCCTGGGTTACTGCTGCATATTCTGTTTATGTAATGAATGCAACTTGCTATTGTATGGATATTTATTTCGTTGTTTAGCTGTGCAGGGTGTTTCCAACTTCAAAGCTCTCTCTCTCTCTCTCTCCCCTGTAGACAATAACTCCTGCTCTCCTTCCGTATTTCTGGAAAGCTCTTATAGAAGAGGCTAGCTTGCTTTCTCTCTAGAATTGTCAATTATCTTTGGTGGTGATCATGTAACTCTGCAGGCTCTACTGCTGGTTGTGATCCTTAGTTCCATTTCTGTGGCACAGTTTTTTTGTCACATTTATTTTTATATCTTTTTCTTTCGTTACGAACAACTGTAGTACATTGACCATATTTTATTTTGTTCCTTATTATTAGTTGTGGCAATAAAGACTTAAGCTCGCTGAGGTTATGTGTGATATAAATAAGGAGAAATTTTGTCACTCAATTATTGTATTCTCGTAGAAAAAAGCTTGATTTATAAGGAGATCTTTCAAAAATAAATTTATAAAATGTAGTTTGTTGTGTTATATTAGATTATAAAGATATTTTTATTATAAAGATCTAACGTATTACATATGTCCACATCAATTTGTGATCTTTTGTGCGAGTTTTTTTTTTTTATAAATCTAGCATTTCTATTTAATTTTTATGTTTCAGTTTTCTATTGAATAACCATGCAGGATTGGTAGTAGTGTATAAAACAATGCTCGAAAAATCAGAATCGGGTAAGGACCGATTCAATGAATTGGGCGATTCATAACAGTTTTAAATCGGTTATGTTGATAAAAAAGAATTAAAATTCATATATAATGCAATTGAAGTGTTTAATATTATGTATAAAAGAGTCAGAAGCAATAAATTCATCAACTAAACATGTAATTTATCGACATTTTACTTTTGCCTCGTATATGAATAAAATAAAAATCATTAAGTTATAAGCACATGGCAAATATACTATCTTATGCACAATCACAAATTTATTATAAAATACTTATTCATCTTCTGATTTTTTGTTTCAACTAAAGAAATAAAAGAACTACATGTTTTATCTTTCAATTTTTGTACAATTCTTATTGCATACAATGATGAAGTTAATATATGTTTACTTTTATCATATATTATTATTACTATTGTACCTGAAATTAAAAAACAAACTCAATTGTTAAACAATTTTAAAATAAATATAGATTAATTGGTTTAAAATTGGCTAAAATCGATTGATTGAAGCGGCTCAATGAATGATTCAAAATGTTTACTGAAATCGATTCGGTTTCTGACCAGTTTGAATCGAACTGTTCTTTCAAACCTTGGTATAAAGGTATATTTTATCTACTTCTTTATCAAAGGCTTGTTTTAAATTTTAATCCAACTCTCAGAAAATAGAAGTACCTTAAAAATGTGCCTATAGAGAACAAAAGTATGGTTTATGGATCAAATTTTAAGGTTTAGAATATAAGAAATAAATATATGAATTGGACCTCCAAATTTTTATAAAATGCTCGAGTGAATTCGTTAAAAAAACGTTAAATGTTCAATAAATATTATGATATCTAATTCATATGTCAATCTTTTTCTTATCTTAAATTCAATCAAACGCATTAGAAAATTCAAATCCATATCAACTCTCATTTTCACTCATTTTCCCGCGCACTCGTTATAAAAAGCATACGTAATTTCATGCTTAGGAAATTATCGACTTGTCCAAAAGTTGAAAAAGATAATAAAGTAATGTAAAAACTATACGAAAATATAATAGAGCCTGATCCAACCGAATATTCCAACCGACCCGAAGTTCGTAGTGAAAAGCAACCCGCCAACTCTAGCAGCTCTGATCCGGTACCGTCGATCTCTTGATTCTCTTCCTCTTCGACTTCCCTCGCTGCTCGCCTGGCTCCGACCCAACAACACACGACGACGAAGCTCCATCGCCCCCCTCACTCACGCCTCCCCGATCCGAATCCTTTATCGGTATCTGCTTTGTGCCGGAATCCGGGACGCTGTGTTTCCATGAGTTCAGGGTTTGGATCGAGGTCACGCAGCACTCTTGCCAGTCGAGTTCGTTCAGGTCGGCGATTACGTCCTCCAGAGCCACGAACGCCAACGACGAAACGTTGTCGTTCAGTGTGCAGCGCGAGGGATCCATGAGATCCAGTGTGTTCACTGCGTCGGTTACCACTTTCTGTGGCAATGTTGAAACAGAGGATGCGTAATTAGGATCCGTTTGGTTAATGAGAAAATGTAAGAAATTGAAACAAATTTGTAGGTTATTCAGATAATATTTTGGCCAAGTTTGTGAAGCTTTTGACTCTCTTTTGGAACAAAAATAACAGAATGTTCGTTGTGTTTGTAAATGCACTCCTTCAACAGAATGTTTATTGTGTTCGTAAAT
>NW_023360569.1:0-255 GCF_001411555.2 Juglans regia
TGCCTTGACAGCCCCGTGGCAAGCCCCATGGCTCCCCATGGCTTGGCCCATGGCTTGCCCCAAGGCACGCCGCGACACACCCGTGGTGCTTTGCCTACCATGTCAAGCACACAAAGGTCCGACGAAGAACACCGTAGATCACACAAACTCAACAAAAGCAATCTTCCTTGTTGCCTCAAAAGATTGCAATACAACACTCACAACATGGCCCCCCAATGTTGCCACCCGACGTGCATGAACGGGGGCGAACACTTG
>NW_023360570.1:0-252 GCF_001411555.2 Juglans regia
GCACCACTATAGGCAGGTCGGTATCATCTTCCACATAGCTACAATCTGAGAGTTACCCTGGATGCCTTGCCAACTGGCCAAAAAGTCAACATAAAGTAGATATCATAAGCTATCCTTTTGCATGAATAAATGCATGAACATGAACTTGATGTAAAAACCTTGACTTATGCGACAAACTTTTCATAAACTATCCTTTCATCTTTTAGACTTCTTAACATGCATCATTTGAGCTCAATTCTTGTTCTTGTCATA
>NW_023360571.1:0-231 GCF_001411555.2 Juglans regia
AATACATTGTTTTGCCAACCTGTATTAATGAAACGTTTTTTATATAGACCTCACGTGCCTGACACATTTCATCAACTATAATTTTTTAAATAAAATATAAATGTTCAAGTCTTTAAGAACAAAAAATATAATTTTTTAACAAAAAGTAAAAAATTAAAATTATTTATTTACACATTAAACACGCTAATAATTAAAAAAAAAATCATCAATTTATTCATTTATTTTAAAGAT
>NW_023360572.1:0-209 GCF_001411555.2 Juglans regia
GTTAGTGAAAAACCTCACACACTCCCTTACGTGTTTACACTCAAATAATGACACTCCACTCGTGTGTAACTCTGAATTGGCTTTTTACTCGATAATAATCTCACCCTCTCTTGCCTTTTACCTCAAGAGTTTTCCCACTCAAGTTCATTAAGAACTAGTTGAACTAAATCAAGACAATACAACCTTGTATTATCCCAACTAGTAATTAG
>NW_023360573.1:0-249 GCF_001411555.2 Juglans regia
AAATGAAAAATGGAGATGCCCGTCAAACCCCATGGAAGCGAGGCCAGCATCATCCGGATACCCCCGAGAGCAACAATGTGCGTAGCACTGGGTGCCATAACACAATCCGCCGTGCACAAGCATGTTGCAAAGGAGGCATCCAAACAAATAGGCCCAACCGCCATGGGGTAGACTAGAGCACCCGAGGGCTAGCCAACGTGAGAAAGCCCCTAGCACGACCGATTGCCCCCATCAACAAGCCCATGCGCG
>NW_023360574.1:0-224 GCF_001411555.2 Juglans regia
CTAAGTGGGGAGAGGTCTAGTCCTCTTAAAACCTGATACTGCCTAATTTTCTGAAGTGGTTATTCCACAAGAACAAGAAAAAAAAAAAAAAAGGAAGAAAGCAGCTAACAGAGCTAGCCCGCTTACGTGGGGTATTGGTTTTTGAAGATAACTGAAAAAATGTAAGTAGGAGAGACGTATTTATGTATGTTACTAAAGCTGGCTTGGAATCTGGATATATATGA
>NW_023360576.1:0-209 GCF_001411555.2 Juglans regia
CGCGGCACTAGGTGCCACCAAATCCGTCCCTAAAGCACAAGCTTGTTGCTAGAAAGCAAGCGAGAATGTAGGAATCACCCCCACGAAAGCGAGCCCAAAAAACGCTCGTCGCCCGTCAAACCCCATGGAAGCGAGGCCAGCATCATCCGGATACCCCCGAGAGCAACAATGTGCGTAGCACTGGGTGCCATAACACCATCCGCCGTGCA
>NW_023360577.1:0-254 GCF_001411555.2 Juglans regia
CTTGACAGCCCCGTGGCAAGCCCCATGGCTCCCCATGGCTTGGCCCATGGCTTGCCCCAAGGCACGCCGCGACACACCCGTGGTGCTTTGCCTACCATGTCAAGCACACAAAGGTCCGACGAAGAACACCGTAGATCACACAAACTCTAAAAAAGCAATCTTCCTTGTTGCCTCAAAAGATTGCAATACAACACTCACAACATGGCCCCCCAATGTTGCCACCCGACGTGCATGAACGGGGGCGAACACTTGTC
>NW_023360578.1:0-3045 GCF_001411555.2 Juglans regia
ATGGCATGCCCCATGGCATGCACAGCGAGGTTAGCACGGTGCCCACGGGCCATGCCTTGACAGCCCCATGGCTTTCCTTGACAGCCCATGGCATGCACAGCGAGGTTAGCACGGTGCCCACGGGCCATGCCTTGGCAGCCCGATGGCTTGCCTTGGCAGCCCCACTGGCATGCCCCATGGCTTGCCTTGACAGCCCCGTGGCTTGCCCCATGGCATGCCTTGACAGCCCCGCCGGCACGCCCCATGGCTTGCCATGGCAGCCCCATGGCTTGCCTTGACAGCCCCGTGGCAAGCCCCATGGCTCCCCATGGCTTGGCCCATGGCTTGCCCCAAGGCACGCCGCGACACACCCGTGGTGCTTTGCCTACCATGTCGAGCACACAAAGGTCCGACGAAGAACACCGTAGATCACACAAACTCTACAAAAGCAATCTTCCTTGTTGCCTCAAAAGATTGCAATACAACACTCACAACATGGCCCCCCAATGTTGCCACACGACGTGCATGAACGGGGGCGAACACTTGTCTCGTGCTTTTGGACAATTGAAACCACCCAAATTGGTTTCCTAAATTCATTCCAATACATCTTGGATGTGTTCCAAGCATCACCTATCGATTTTTGCCTATTTTCGATTTTTTTTGATTTTTCGGATTTATTTAATCAAAAAATTAAATAAAAAAATCCCGATGTCGAAAAATTGTGAGGCTTGCTCCTACTTCAAGATATGATTTTTCTAAGCATGCCTGCAAAAAATCTCGTCCAAATTCAAAGTATTTCGATAAAAAAGGACTTTATGTTTCCTCGGACATTTGATGTTTCCTCCTGCCGGTTGGGATTTGGCTCTAAATGCTCTTTAGGGGGGGCATGCAAGCCCCAACATGGTCAGCCAGGAGGGCTGACCATGCCGCCCCCCTCTCATGGGCATGCCCCTGGCGCCCATGGAAAGGGCGTGTGCCACGCCCCCCATGCCACCGGCGGGGGGGTATCGTCTCCACCGCCGCCGGCGGTGGTTGTGGCGGCGGCCGCCGCCGGCCGACCATGTCCCGGCGACCGTTTTTTGGGCTCGTTTTCGTGGGGGTGATTCCTACATTCTCGATTGCTTTCTAGCAACAAGCTTGTGCTTTAGGGACGGATTTGGTGGCACCTAGTGCCGCGTATGGGCTTGTTGATGGGGGCAATCGGTCGTGCTAGGGGCTTTCTCACGTTGGCTAGCCCTCGGGTGCTCTAGTCTACCCCATGGCGGTTGGGCCTATTTGTTTGGATGCCTCCTTTGCAACATGCTTGTGCACGGCGGGTGGGGTTATGGCACCCCGTGCTACGCACATTGTTGCTCTCCGGGGGGGCCGCTCAGGATGATGTACAAGCTTCATATGGGTTTGGCAGGCGGCTTGTGGCCATTTGGGCTGCATTTTAGTGAGTGATTCCTACATTCTCGCTTGCTTTCTAGCAACAAGCTTGTGCTTTAGGGACGGATTTGGTGGCACCTAGTGCGGCGCATGGGCTTGTTGATGGGGGCAATCGGTCGTGCTAGGGGCTTTCTCACGTTGGCTTGCCCTCGGGTGCTCTAGTCTACCCCATGGCGGTTGGGCCTATTTTTTTGGATGCCTCCTTTGCAACATCGCGTACCTGGCGGATGGTGGTATGGCACCCAGTGCTACGCACATTGTTGCTCTCGGGGGTATCCGGATGATGCTGGCCTCGCTTCCATGGGGTTTGACGGGCATCTCCATTTTTCATTTTACATTTGGTTGGCCGCATGGTGGCCGGGCCTGTGTGTTTGTTTGCTTCCTCTTTGGCGTAGATGTGCACGGCGGATGGTGTTATGGCACCCAGTGCTACGCACATGCTTCATTGAGGTGGCTTCCGGACCTTGATGGCCTTGTTCCCATGGGGTTGAACCTTGATACGGTTTCCTTCTTGATGCGTTGATCTTCGTGGGGGTTCGATACTCGTGCATGGCATCCTTGAGGTGTGAGTGTGGCATGGTGTTTGGTGCTTCTTAGCACTAGATTCCTACGCGTGCTCTCGGCCGACGATGGGTTGTTTGCTGGTTGGCTTGGCTCCCAAGGGGTTGAGACCTCAACAACTGTCCCGATTGTTACTATTTTCTCTTCTCTTATTTCCCACATGCCCCTGGCGGGGCTGTTACCACCAAATGCTTCCCACAACAAATGGCAGTAGCAGTTTGGGGTGTGGTTCAATTTGTGTGATGTTGTGGTCTGGCGGACGTAACGGCGTGTGAGTGGTGACAAGGTTGTATGTCTTGACAGGCTCCGTGCTTGTGCATCGAACTGTTAGGCGTGCCCCTCCTCATTTTTGCTCCTCGTGTGAATAGCATGTTGGGCTACCGAAGGGTTCCTGTGTTGCATACCTACAAAGATGGAATTTGTCCCTCTCGTTGCCCCTTGTCCTTGTCGGTGCTCATCTTTGGGTGCTGGCTGGACTCTGAAGTTGTCCACATGTTACCATGCAAGCCTTCGAGTTTACGTTGGTTGTCATGGACCATGTGGGCGTTCTCGTGCTCTTGGATGCGGAACATTGTGTTGGTGTGGGGGGTCTCCGGCCTCTTTATCCCAAGCCGAGCGTTCTCGTTTGACACGAACGATTGTCGTGCTCGCGTCTTGATCCTATCCTCCTTCCGGAGTGGTAGGTTTACGTGCGGTGCCGGCATCGAGAATGAATGCTACCTGGTTGATCCTGCCAGTAGTCATATGCTTGTCTCAAAGATTAAGCCATGCATGTGTAGTATGAACTAATTCAGACTGTGAAACTGCGAATGGCTCATTAAATCAGTTATAGTTTGTTTGATGGTATCTGCTACTCGGATAACCGTAGTAATTCTAGAGCTAATACGTGCAACAAACCCCGACTTCTGGAAGGGATACATTTATTAGATAAAAGGTCGACGCGGGCTTTGCCCGTTGCTCTGATGATTCATGATAACTCGACGGATCGCACGGCCATCGTGCCGGCGACGCATCATTCAAATTTCTGCCCTATCAACTTTCGATTGTAGGCTAGAGGCCTACAATGGTGGTGACGGG
>NW_023360579.1:0-238 GCF_001411555.2 Juglans regia
TTAAAACATACTTCATACATAATGACATACTAAACAACTGAGATCACAATATTAATCCATATGGTTGTGATCAAAAGAGTGATGGAGATTGATCTCTACAAATACAAGTAGTAATCTGAGGTAACTACTGTATTAACACCTACATCGCATCGTCGCTTAGTCGACCATTTCCAGTTGGTCGATTCCCGATTCTCCTTCAGATCCTGTAACAAAATCTACCATTCGGGGGGAATGGTAG
>NW_023360580.1:0-207 GCF_001411555.2 Juglans regia
CCTCCTGGGAAGTCCTCGTGTTGCACCCCTCGTTGATTTTTTTTCCGCCTTGCGAGATAAATTGACAAGAAGGAGCACTCGGGAGTGGATTTTTCGGAAAATCTCGCCCTGCCCATCGCGTAGCCATGGGGTTGGATCAGATCTCCGATTGGATTGGGATCGGAAGGACGCTAGTATGTCGCTCAAGGATTATTTGAATTTTAAGTA
>NW_023360582.1:0-209 GCF_001411555.2 Juglans regia
GGGGGCTCGAAGACGATCAGATACCGTCCTAGTCTCAACCATAAACGATGCCGACCAGGGATCGGCGGATGTTGCTTTAAGGACTCCGCCGGCACCTTATGAGAGATCAAAGTCTTTGGGTTCCGGGGGGAGTATGGTCGCAAGGCTGAAACTTAAAGGAATTGACGGAAGGGCACCACCAGGAGTGGAGCCTGCGGCTTAATTTGACT
>NW_023360583.1:0-237 GCF_001411555.2 Juglans regia
GTTTCCCCAAAACCCTAAAGTTGGCCTCTAAACATTTTCTAATCCGATTTCTAGCATTGTGTTTAATCACTTGATTAAATCACTTCCACATGCTATTAATCCTTCAAATTTGTGTTAGAACATCATTATCCACCCTTGTTAACCTTGAAAAATTGATTGGGCCAAGTGATATTGGATTTGGGCTTGATAGCAACCCAAACCCTCTTTAAACCCCAAATTTTAGGCCCATTCGGTTTA
>NW_023360584.1:0-202 GCF_001411555.2 Juglans regia
AACCTCGCTGTGCATGCCATGGGGCATGCCATGGGCACCACCGAGGCAAGCCATGGGGCTGTCAAGGCATCGCCCGTGGGCACCGTGCTAACCTCGCTGTGCATGCCACGGGGCTGTCAAGGCAGGCCATGGGGCGCGCCATGGGGCTGCCAAGGCAACCCATGGGGCGTGCCAGCGGGGCGGTCAAGGCAAGCCATGGGGC
>NW_023360585.1:0-242 GCF_001411555.2 Juglans regia
TTCTAAGCATGCCTGCAAAAAATCTCGTCCAAATTCAAAGTATTTCGATAAAAAAGGCCTTTATGTTTCCTCGGACATTTGATGTTTCCTCCTGCCGGTTGGGATTTGGCTCTAAATGCTCTTTAGGGGGGGCATGCCAGCCCCAACATGGTCAGCCAGGAGGGCTGACCATGCCGCCCCCCTCACATGGGCATGCCCCTGGCGCCCATGGAAAGGGCGTGTGCCACGCCCCCCATGCCACC
>NW_023360586.1:0-1044 GCF_001411555.2 Juglans regia
AATTGATTTAGGGTTCCAATCTACAAACAAAAACAAACACACAAGTACAAAGAAACAGACGAATCAAACACACAAACAAAATTCTCCACAGCACACAAATTCACAAATTTCCCATCCTCCATCTCCGATTCAACCCAACCTTCCTCCAATCTCCAATCCAAAACAAAAAAAAAAAAAAGAATGGGTTTCGGATTTCTTACCTTTGAGTGGCGACGAAATCCCAGTGAGAGACGGAGACAGAGAAGTGGCAGCGGTGGTGCTGCTCGTGCGAGACGGAGATTCGACTGAGAGAGAGAGAGGCTTGTGGATGCGAGTGCGAGACTGAGTCAGAGAGAGTGAGTGTGAGTGATCGGCGAGAGACTCAGAGACAGAGAGTGAGAACGGAGAGTGAGAGAGGAGAGAGTTCGAGAAGGAGAACTGGAGAATGCAGAAATGAGAAATGGGAAGCAGACGCGGGGAAGGGGGGGGGAGTTTCACTTCTAGTGAAACGGCGCCGTTTCACTATTAGTTGAGGGGCGGCACTTAGCAGACGGACCTAAGTGAAACGGCACCGTTTTGTCTATAACAAAACGGCGCCGTTTCACTCTACTTATTTATTTATTTTTTATATATATATAGTTTTAATTATATTTTATATATATATATATATATATATATATATATAACTCAAGCAGGGCGGGGGAAAAGCGGGGCGGGGCCTCGCCCCATCTGCCCCCCGCCTCCGCATCTTCCATGGGGTGCGGGCGGGGCCCCCCGCACCCCGCTTTAGCGGGCCGGATCCCCCGCCCGCGTAATGTGGTAACAGTGAGGGTCAGCAGAGGAGCAGGGCCTCGCGCACTATGCGTAATAGAAGTGGATAATGGATTTGACCTGTTTATTGATCTTCCTTTTATTTCTTTGTTGTTCTTCCATATAGAATGAGAGTGCGCAAGATTCTGTTGTCTATATAAGGTCCTCAATGCAGATCCAAGAGCACAGCTTTAAATATTGTGTAGGCTTGATGGAAAGGGTGGATTTATTCTTAAAACCATGATGTGTGGAAGC
>NW_023360587.1:0-201 GCF_001411555.2 Juglans regia
GATGGGCAGGGCGAGATTTTCCGAAAAATCCACTCCCGAGTGGTCCGTCTTGTCAATTTATCTCGCAAGGCGGAAAAAAAATCAACGAGGGGTGCAACACGAGGGCTTCCCAGGAGGTCACCCATCCTAGTACTACTCTCGCCCAAGCACGCTTAACTGCGGAGTTCTGATGGGATCCGGTGCATTAGTGCTGGTATGATC
>NW_023360589.1:0-279 GCF_001411555.2 Juglans regia
TTTTTTTTTTTCTAAAAATTGAATGTCTTCTAAAGACCACAAGTTGGGCTTACATGGCTAAAAATTAGGCCAAATTCCAATTATGGTCAAATAATAAAATATGAAATCAAATAAGTGTCTCGCTAAAATTTAGCCCAAAAATCAAGAATACAAATAATCAAAATAACACACTCTAAAATAAATTTAACAAAACAATAAAATAAAATACCAAAATAAATAAAATAACAAACAACATAATTAATTAACACATTAAAATAACACCTCAATTAAAAATAATAA
>NW_023360590.1:0-251 GCF_001411555.2 Juglans regia
AGGCCATGGGGCTTGCCACGGGGCTGCCAAGGCATGCCATGGGGCTTGCCACGGGGCTGTCAAGGCAAGCCACGGGGCTGCCAAGGCAGGCCATGGGGCGGGCGAGCGGGGCTGCCAAGGCATGCCGTGGGGCTTGCCACGGGGCTGCCAAGGCATGCCATGGGGCTGTCAAGTCAGGCCATGGGGCTTGCCACGGGGCTGTCAAGGCAAGCCATGGGGCTGTCAAGGCAGGCCATGGGGCTTGCCACGGG
>NW_023360591.1:0-210 GCF_001411555.2 Juglans regia
GAGTGCCATCTGTTTGGGATTCAGTGTTTCAGATGTGGGCAAATGGGACATCTTGCTCGCAATTGCCCTACCATGACTCAAGCGAACTGAGGCGGTTACCGTGGGGGAAGGACTACGCCAAGACCAACTGTTTAGGCAAGAGTGTACGCAGTGACCCCTGGTGAGGGAGGTGATGAAGCTCCGGAGACTCAAAATGCTGGAGTCATCACA
>NW_023360592.1:0-216 GCF_001411555.2 Juglans regia
ATGGGGCTGTCAAGGCAAGCCATGGGGCGTGCGAGCGGGGCTGTCAAGGCAAGCCGTGGGGCATGCCACGGGGCTGTCAAGGCAAGCCATGGGGCTTGCCACGGGGCTGCCTAGGCATGCCATGGGGCGTGCCATGGGGCGTGCCATGGGGCTGTCAAGCCAAGCCATGGGGCGTGCCATGGGGCTGCCAAGGCAACCAATGGGGCGTGCAAGCGG
>NW_023360593.1:0-209 GCF_001411555.2 Juglans regia
TGGCTTGCCTTGACAGCCCCATGGCATGCACAGCGAGCCCCGTGGCCTGACTTGACAGCCCCATGGCTTGCCTTGACAGCCCCGTGGCAAGCCCCATGGCATGACTTGGCAGCCCCGCTCGCACGCCCCATGGCCTGCCTTGGCAGCCCCGTGGCTTGCCTTGACAGCCCCGTGGCAAGCCCCATGGCATGCCTTGGCAGCCCCGTGGC
>NW_023360594.1:0-243 GCF_001411555.2 Juglans regia
CCGAGTACTTCAAGTGAGATTTTATGATTTTTGGTGACTTTTATGCGTTGATTCAAAGCATGTTAGTTCTTAAAAATGTGTTATGAACATGTTAGAAGAAAGTTTTGGATTTTTTGGAGTTCTTGGAATGTTTTGAAATAGGTCAAACCTTGAGATTCTAGAACTCCAAAAAATCCAAAGCCCATCTTGAATGTTGGGCTCTTGCTAAACTCGTCCCAAGTGGATTGCATCAATTCTTGCATT
>NW_023360597.1:0-242 GCF_001411555.2 Juglans regia
AATAAAGATTGCAGCACCTGAGTTTCGCGTATGGTCACCCACTACACTACTCGGTCAGGCTCTTACCAGCTTAACTACAGTTGATCGGACGGGAAACGGTGCTTTCTGGTAGATATGGCCGCAACCGAAATAGTTAGGTGTGGCAGCCGTACATATGGAAGCCGGGCGATGGCTCCGCCACGTGCAAAGTGCAGGAGCTTTGGAAAGAGCGTGCATATAGTGATGAAAACAGAGAGCACGGT
>NW_023360598.1:0-211 GCF_001411555.2 Juglans regia
TGGTCCAATCTTGTGTTTCTGATGCATTGGAGATTGCTTGAATAGTGACTTTAGAATCCCCTTCCAAGATTATTTTTTCTAACTGCAACTTTTCTGCTTCCTTTACAGCCATTAAAGCTGCTGATGCTTCTCCAACATTTGAACTAACCTTGCTTATTAGATCAGTTTTTGCAAAAATCAGCTCACCATTTTCTGCCCAACAGAGTGCAGC
>NW_023360599.1:0-222 GCF_001411555.2 Juglans regia
TTCTTTCCTCTCATTTTTCTTTTCTCTTCCTTTTCTTTTTCCTTATTTCTCCTTCAGCTCTCTTCCCGCGCGCGACCCAGCTCTCCCTCCCTCTCTTCGTCCGTTTCTTTCTTCACCCCCCAGCGCCGCCATGAGTCGGCAGTGGCCGTCACCGCCGAGCCTGTTAGCTTCCCCAGCCGCCGGCGACCCTACCCCACCAACCTCAGCTCCATTCGCGCCGCC
>NW_023360600.1:0-219 GCF_001411555.2 Juglans regia
CCATGCGCGGCACTAGGTGCCACCAAATCCGTCCCTAAAGCACAAGCTTGTTGCTAGAAAGCAAGCGAGAATGTAGGAATCACCCCCACGAAAGCGAGCCCAAAAAACGGTCGTCACCCGTCAAACCCCATGGAAGCGAGGCCAGCATCATCCGGATACCCCCGAGAGCAACAATGTGCGTAGCACTGGGTGCCATAACACCATCCGCCGTGCACAAGC
>NW_023360601.1:0-238 GCF_001411555.2 Juglans regia
GGGGGGGGGGGGGGGGGGGGGGGGGGGGGGGGGGGGGGGGGGGGGGGGGGGGGGGGGGGGGGGAAATTCATTTCTAATTAACCCAGACATGAAACGATGTCGTTTCATGCGTTGTTTTATATATATATATATATATATGAACACCAGATACGGGGCGGGGCAGGGTATATGCGGGGCGGGGGTGAACCCCATCCCGCCCCCGCCCCCAGATAGAGCCCCAAATGAGGGGCGGGGGGCC
>NW_023360602.1:0-214 GCF_001411555.2 Juglans regia
TGTCGAGCCTGCCCCGCTAGGCATGGGAAATAAGAGAAGAGAAAATAGTAACAATCGGGACAGTTGTTGAGGTCTCAACCCCTTGGGAGCCAAGCCAAACCAGCAAACAACCCATCGTCGGCCGAGAGCACGCGTAGGCATCTAGTGCTAAGAAGCACCAAACACCATGCCACACTCACACCTCAAGGATGCCATGCACGAGGATCGAACCCCC
>NW_023360603.1:0-250 GCF_001411555.2 Juglans regia
CCATGGGCGCCAGGGGCATGCCCATGTGAGGGGGGCGGCATGGTCAGCCCTCCTGGCTGACCATGTTGGGGCTTGCATGCCCCCCCTAAAGAGCATTTAGAGCCAAATCCCAACCGGCAGGAGGAAACATCAAATGTCCGAGGAAATATAAAGGCCTTTTTTATCGAAATACTTTGAATTTGGACGAGATTTTTTGCAGGCATGCTTAGAAAAATCATATCTTGAAGTAGGAGCAAGCCTCACAATTTTT
>NW_023360604.1:0-245 GCF_001411555.2 Juglans regia
AAGATCAACGCATCAAGAAGGAAACCGTATCAAGGTTCAACCCCATGGGAACAAGGCCATCAAGGTCCGGAAGCCACCTCAATGAAGCATGTGCGTAGCACTGGGTGCCATAACACCATCCGCCGTGCACATCTACGTCAGAGAGGAAGCAAACAAACACACAGGCCCGGCCACCATGCGGCCAACCAAATGTAAAATGAAAAATGGAGATGCCCGTCAAACCCCATGGAAGCGAGGCCAGCATC
>NW_023360605.1:0-2122 GCF_001411555.2 Juglans regia
AAGGACAAGGGGCAACGAGAGGGACAAATTCCATCTTTGTGGGTATGCAACACAGGAACCCTTCGGTAGCCCAACATGCTATTCACACGAGGAGCAAAAATGAGGAGGAGCACGCCTAACAGTTCGATGCACAAGCCCGGAGCCTGTCAAGACATACAACCTTGTCACCACTCACACGCCGTTACGTCCGCCAGACCACAACATCAAACAAATTGAACCACACCCCAACCAAGCACAAGGCTAGCTGTGCGTGTGGAAGCATTGTGTGGTGTCGAGCCTGCCCCGCTAGGCATGGGAAATAAGAGAAGAGAAAATAGTAACAATCGGGACAGTTGTTGAGGTCTCAACCCCTTGGGAGGCAAGCCAAACCAGCAAACAACCCATCGTCGGCCGAGAGCACGCGTAGGAATCTAGTGCTAAGAAGCACCAAACACCATGCCACACTCACACCTCAAGGATGCCATGCACGAGGATCGAACCCCAACGAAGATCAACGCATCAAGAAGGAAACCGTATCAAGGTTCAACCCCATGGGAACAAGGCCATCAAGGTCCGGAAGCCACCTCAATGAAGCATGTGCGTAGCACTGGGTGCCATAGCACCATCCGCCGTGCACATCTACGTCAAAGAGGAAGCAAACAAACACACAGGCCCGGCCACCATGCGGCCAACCAAATGTAAAATGAAAAATGGAGATGCCCGTCAAACCCCATGGAAGCGAGGCCAGCATCATCCGGATACCCCAGAGAGCAACAATGTGCGTAGCACTGGGTGCCATAACACCATCCGCCGTGCACAAGCATGTTGCAAAGGAGGCATCAAAACAAATAGGCCCAACCGCCATGGGGTAGACTAGAGCACCCGAGGGCTAGCCAACGTGAGAAAGCCCCTAGCACGACCGATTGCCCCCATCAACAAGCCCATGCGCGGCACTAGGTGCCACCAAATCCGTCCCAAAAGCACAAGCTTGTTGCTAGAAAGCAAGCGAGAATGTAGGAATCACCCCCACGAAAGCGAGCCCAAAAAACGGTCGTCGCCCGTCAAACCCCATGGAAGCGAGGCCAGCATCGTCCGGATACCCCAGGTAACAATGTCGCATTAACCTTTGGGTGCTACTCTTTCACATCGCCATTTTCCGGCATGACGCAGGCATCCAACTGACAGGCTAACCATGTACGCGGTGAACTAAACGCACGAGGGCTAGCCAACGTGAGAAAGCCCCTAGCACGACCGATTGCCCCCATCAACAAGCCCATGCGTGGCACTAGGTGCCACCAAATCCGTCCCTAAAGCACAAACTTGTTGCTAGAAAGCAATCGAGAATGTAGGAATCACCCCCACGAAAACGAGCCCAAAAAACGGTCGTCGGGACATGGTCGGCCGGCGGCGGCCGCCGCCACAACCACCGCCGGCGGCGGTGGAGACGATACCCCCCCGCCGGTGGCATGTGGGGCGTGGCACACGCCCTTTCCATGGGCGCCAGGGGCATGCCCATGTGAGGGGGGCGGCATGGTCAGCCCTCCTGGCTGACCATGTTGGGGCTTGCATGCCCCCCTAAAGAGCATTTAGAGCCAAATCCCAACCGGCAGGAGGAAACATCAAATGTCCGAGGAAACATAAAGGCCTTTTTTATCGAAATACTTTGAATTTGGACGAGATTTTTTGCAGGCATGCTTAGAAAAATCATATCTTGAAGTAGGAACAAGCCTCACAATTTTTCGACATCGGGATTTTTTTATTTAATTTTTTTGATTAAATAAATCCGAAAAATCAAAAAAAATCGAAAATAGGCAAAAATCGATAGGTGATGCTTGGAACACATCCAAGATGTATTGGAATGAATTTAAGAAACCAATTTGGGTGGTTTCAATTGTCCAAAAGCACGAGACAAGTGTTCGCCCCCGTTCATGCACGTCGGGTGGCAACATTGGGGGGCCATGTTGTGAGTGTTGTATTGCAATCTTTTGAGGCAACAAGGAAGATTGCTTTTGTAGAGTTTGTGTGATCTACGGTGTTCTTCGTCGGACCTTTGTGTGCTGGACATGGTAGGCAAAGCACCACGGGTGTGTCGCGGCGTGCCTTGGGGCAAGCCATGGGCCAAGCCATGGGGAGCCATGGGGCT
>NW_023360606.1:0-203 GCF_001411555.2 Juglans regia
CGCCCCGAGTCGATCGGCAGACCGGCATACACCGTTCCACATCCGACCGGGGAGCATCGCCGGCCCCCATCCGCTTCCCTCCCGACAATTTCAAGCACTCTTTGACTCTCTTTTCAAAGTCCTTTTCATCTTTCCCTCGCGGTACTTGTTTGCTATCGGTCTCTCGCCCATATTTAGCCTTGGACGGAATTTACCGCCCAATT
>NW_023360608.1:0-209 GCF_001411555.2 Juglans regia
TGACAGCCCCGCTCGCACGCCCCATGGCTTGCCTTGACAGCCCCATGGCATGCCTTGGCAGCCCCGTGGCAAGCCCCATGGCTTGCCTCGACAGCCCCGCGTGCGCGCCCCATGGCTTGCCTTCACAGCCCCATGGCAAGCCCCATGGCCTGACTTGACAGCCTGACTTGACAGCCCCATGGCATGCCTTGACAGCCCCGCGGGCATGC
>NW_023360609.1:0-208 GCF_001411555.2 Juglans regia
TCAAAAGATTGCAATACAACACTCACAACATGGCCCCCCAATGTTGCCACCCGACGTGCATGAACGGGGGCGAACACTTGTCTCGTGCTTTTGGACAATTGAAGCCACCCAAATTGGTTTCCTAAATTCATTCCAATACATCTTGGATGTGTTCCAAGCATCACCTATCGATTTTTGCCTATTTTCGATTTTTTTTGATTTTTCGGAT
>NW_023360610.1:0-223 GCF_001411555.2 Juglans regia
GTCGTCCCCCAATGAAGGCGCTATGTCCCGGAGGGAGATAGCGAGGGTCGAGGGGGTTCTGGTGGATGCATCCGAGACTAAAGTCGCGGCGGTGTCACTAGAGGGCAGCAAAACTTCGGCTGTTGCGGTCGATGCCGGGGCTTCACTGCCCTCCACTTACACCACCCCGGCCTTGGCTTTGGTGGAAGCTGGAGCTGGGGCCAAAGTTGGCGAGGGTGATGAG
>NW_023360611.1:0-208 GCF_001411555.2 Juglans regia
TCATCCGGATACCCCCGAGAGCAACAATGTGCGTAGCACTGGGTGCCATAACACCATCCGCCGTGCACAAGCATGTTGCAAAGGAGGCATCCAAACAAATAGGACCAACCGCCATGGGGTAGACTAGAGCACACGAGGGCTAGCCAACGTGAGAAAGCCCCTAGCACGACCGATTGCCCCCATCAACAAGCCCATGCGTGGCACTAGG
>NW_023360612.1:0-234 GCF_001411555.2 Juglans regia
AGCCCCTCTTGCATACGTCCCGTGTACTTGGGCTATGCCTAATTTCTATCGTCAATAAAATTATTATTTTCAGATCAAAAACATAAAACCATGCTGGCTGCAGATCTTGAGAGAATAATTCTACAAGAAAAGATATCGTGGCGCCAGAAATCAAGAGCCCTTTGGCTAAAGGAAAGGGATCGGAGCACAAAGTTCTTCCATAAAATTGCAAATTCTCATAGAAGAAATAATACC
>NW_023360614.1:0-209 GCF_001411555.2 Juglans regia
ACGACCGTTTTTTGGGCTCGTTTTCGTGGGGGTGATTCCTACATTCTCGATTGCTTTCTAGCAACAAGCTTGTGCTTTAGGGACGGATTTGGTGGCACCTAGTGCGACGCATGGGCTTGTTGATGGGGGCAATCGGTCGTGCTAGGGGCTTTCTCACGTTGGCTAGCCCTCGTGTGCTCTAGTCTACCCCATGGCGGTTGGGCCTATTT
>NW_023360615.1:0-207 GCF_001411555.2 Juglans regia
TTTGCTTCTTTTTTTTTTTTTTGCTTCTGATTAATATTTAACATTGACCACTTTTTCATTACATTAGTCATAGCTGGCATGTTTTACTTGGTACATAAAAATGTTTTTGCTCCTTCCCCATGATTATTGTCTCTCCTTAAAATCCATGAGGTCGCTCTCTCGAAACTTCTTTTTGGCACGCCAATGTAAAATTGTGAGTTATATGGT
>NW_023360616.1:0-1165 GCF_001411555.2 Juglans regia
TGGGCATGCCATGGGGCGTGCCATGGGGCTGTCAAGCCAAGCCATGGGGCGTGCCATGGGGCTGCCAAGGCAACCAATGGGGCGTGCAAGCGGGGCAAGCCATGGGGCTGTCAGGGCAGGCCATGGGGCTTGCCACGGGGCTGCCAAGGCATGCCATGGGGCTTGCCACGGGGCTCGCTGTGCATGCCATGGGGCTGTCAAGGCAAGCCATGGGGCTGTCAGGCATGGCCGTGGGCACCCGTCCGCTAACCTGTTGTGTGCATGCTGTAAGACCATGGGCTCAGAGCCCCGACCAGGTTTGTCAGGCATCGCCCAGTGAACTTAGATGTAACTCATTTGTGCATGCTGGCACGTCAAGAGCGGGAGCCATGGGAGGCGTGCCATGGAAACATCAGGAGCAAACCATCAGAGACATGCCACATGTGAGTGTCAAGGCATGCCATGGGGTACGTCAAGTCGGTGATCAAGTCGGGGCCATGGGGCTTGCCATGTGGGGTACGTGAGCAAAACCATGGGGCGTGCAGCGAGTTTTGTCGAGACAAACCATGGGGCTTGCCAGGGGCACTCAAGGCATGCCGCTGGGGTTTGTCAAGGAGGAGCAAACCATGGGAAGTCTGTGAGTTGTCAAGGTGAGCCGTGGGGCATGCCAATCAAAGACTGGCTCCCTGTGGGGCTTGCCCGAGGCTACCGAGAACTGCCGTAAGGTGCAATCAAGGCAAACCATGGGAAGCGTCTGGCCAGTACGTCAAGGCAAGCTGAGTGGGGCATGCTGCGGGGCTGTCAAGGCAAATACATGGGCTTGCCACTTGAGCTACTGGGCGTAAGACAGGTCTCATGGGGCGTCTCGCATCACGATCAAGCCAAATACATGGGGAGGCGTCTCATAGAGCTGCAAGGAGCAACTAATGGAGGCAGGGAGCAAACCATGGTACATCCAAAGGCAGAACCATGGGGGAACTTATGAGTATAAGGCATCTCATGGGGCTTATACTGAGACTCGGCCCCGTACATGCCATGGGGCTGTCAAGGCAAGCCATGGGGCTGTCAAGTCAGGCCATGGGGCTTGCCATGGGGCTATCAAGGCAAGCCATGGGGCGTGCGAGCGGGGCTGTCAAGGCAGGCCATGGGGCTTGCTACGGGGCTGCCAAGGCATGCCATGGGGCTT
>NW_023360617.1:0-230 GCF_001411555.2 Juglans regia
ACATGGAGAGACTTGGACTGGTTCTCCGAAATTGGTTGGGGGGGGGGGTCGAAAAGGGAAAAAAAAAAAAAGGAAGCAAAAACGACAGGAAAAAAAAAAAAAGGAAGACGAAATGCAGTGGGTTGGAGGGGGAAGACGAATTGGGTAGGAAAAAAAAAAGGGAAATGGGAAGACGAAATGGAGGGGGAAGGAAAAACGAAATGACTCTGGAGGGAAAGACGAAACGGTAA
>NW_023360618.1:0-225 GCF_001411555.2 Juglans regia
TTTTAATTTTTGAATGCATGTTATTATGTTACTTGTTTTATTTAGTTGTATTTTTTGTTATAATCAAAAGTTTAATTAATTTAGATTGTAATGTTGAGAAAATTGAAATTTAAAAGCTCACAATTTTTTTTTAAAAAAAAAAAAGTGGGTCAAATATGAAGTTAAAAAAGATAAAAATAATAATAAAAAAATCCGACTCCGCTCCGACAAGTCGGAGTCGGAGTC
>NW_023360619.1:0-262 GCF_001411555.2 Juglans regia
TCTCGTGCTCTTGGATGCGGAACATTGTGTTGGTGTGGGGGGTCTCCGGCCTCTTTATCCCAAACCGAGCGTTCTCGTTTGACACGAACGATTGTCGTGCTCGCGTCTTGATCCTATCCTCCTTCCGTAGTGGTAGGTTTACGTGCGGTGCCGGCATCGAGAATGAATGCTACCTGGTTGATCCTGCCAGTAGTCATATGCTTGTCTCAAAGATTAAGCCATGCATGTGTAAGTATGAACTAATTCAGACTGTGAAACTGCG
>NW_023360621.1:0-216 GCF_001411555.2 Juglans regia
GAATGGGATTTTTTTTTTTTTTTAATTTTTTTTTATTGAATGATAAAAAAAATATTTTTTAATGATATTATAAATTTTTTATTTTTTTAAAAAATATTTATGATGATTAAAAAATATATGAAAAAAAAAAAAAAATTTATCTTTTCGGGACATGTTTTGGGTCCCGAATTCGGGACCCGTAGCAGCACTCATAAAGTAATTATTTTAAAATAAATA
>NW_023360623.1:0-209 GCF_001411555.2 Juglans regia
GGCTTGCCACGGGGCTGCCAAGGCAAGCCATGGGGCTTCCAGCGGGGCTGTCAAGGCAGGCCATGGGGCTTGCCACGGGGCTGCCAAGGCAAGCCATGGGGCTTACAGCGGGGCTGCCAAGGCAAGCCACGGGGCTGTCAAGGCAAGCCATGGGGCGTGCGAGCGGGGCTGTCAAGGCATGGCCCGTGGGCACCGTCCTGCTGTCTTAC
>NW_023360624.1:0-206 GCF_001411555.2 Juglans regia
CATGGGGCGTGCACGCGGGGCTGTCGAGGCAAGCCATGGGGCTTGCCACGGGGCTGCCAAGGCATGCCATGGGGCTGTCAAGGCAAGCCATGGGGCGTGCGAGTGGGGCTGTCAAGGCAAGCCGTGGGGCATGCCACGGGGCTGTCAAGGCAAGCCATGGGGCTTGCCACGGGGCTGCCAAGGCATGCCATGGGGCTGTCAAGGCA
>NW_023360625.1:0-214 GCF_001411555.2 Juglans regia
ATAATTGGGTTTATGCCTATGCAAGGGCATATTGGGAAAGTTATTATTTTATTGAACTAGGGTTAGGGTTACTGTAGCGAGTTACTGTAGCTCCGTACTGTAGCGGCGGCACTGTTCATCCAGGGGCACTTTTGGAAGATGGGGGGGGTTATTTTGGCTAGGGGTTCATTATGTTTTGCTTTAAATACTCTATGTGGCCACATTTTAATCAGAT
>NW_023360626.1:0-208 GCF_001411555.2 Juglans regia
AGATGCCCGTCAAACCCCATGGAAGCGAGGCCAGCATCATCCGGATACCCCCGAGAGCAACAATGTGCGTAGCACTGGGTGCCATAACACCATCCGCCGTGCACAAGCAGGTCGGAAGGGCGGCGTGCAGGGAAAGAGGCCCAACCGCCATGGGGGAGACTAGAGCACCCGAGGGCTAGCCAACGTGAGAAAGCCCCTAGCACGACCG
>NW_023360628.1:0-206 GCF_001411555.2 Juglans regia
GGCACCCGATTCTCAAGCTGGGCTCTTCCCGGTTCGCTCGCCGTTACTAGGGGAATCTTTGTAAGTTTCTTTTCCTCCGCTTATTGATATGCTTAAATTCAGCGGGTAATCCCGCCTGACCTGGGGTCGCGATGGTAGAGTCGCAGGAACGACGCAATAGGGTCGAGGAGCACCTTCACAGCGACGGGCAACACACGACGGGTCAC
>NW_023360629.1:0-224 GCF_001411555.2 Juglans regia
TCAATAAAATACATGTTATTTGCATAAAAGATGAATGCCTACCTTTTAGTGACGGTTGTGGCGGAGTTGACGGCGGCGGGGACGGAGGCGTGGCGGCAAAGAACGGAGAAGACGATGGATACGTAACCGAATGTCGTTTCGACGTTCGGGTTTGGCCTTATATACACAGAACGTTTGAACGTACTTATTATTACGTTCGAACGTTTGTCAATTTAATTTCCAAA
>NW_023360630.1:0-226 GCF_001411555.2 Juglans regia
TCCACCTCGTTTCAAAGAAATGCTCACCGAGTTTGAGGCTTCCTTTGGGGAGTGTCTCACCAGCTCCCCCATTCCATCCTCGGAGCCCACTGGCCCAGCTCTCCAGGGTGGCACTTCGATCTCTGTTCATACCGTTCTGACTTTGGGGATAGAATTTCCTTCCCTCCCCCCCCCCCCCCACCCTTCGAGAGAGAGGTTCCTTCTACCCCTCCCCCCCCCCCCCCCC
>NW_023360631.1:0-235 GCF_001411555.2 Juglans regia
TTGGCAGCCCCGTGGCAAGCCCCATGGCCTGCCTTGACAGCCCCATGGCTTGCCTTGACAGCCCCGTGGCAAGCCCCATGGCCTGACTTGACAGCCCCATGGCAGGCCTTGGCAGCCCCGTGGCAAGCCCCATGGCATGCCTTGGCAGCCCCGCTCGCACGCCCCATGGCCTGCCTTGGCAGCCCCGTGGCTTGCCTTGACAGCCCCGTGGCAAGCCCCATGGCATGCCTTGGCA
>NW_023360632.1:0-200 GCF_001411555.2 Juglans regia
AATTCTAGGGTTTCCTACACTCTAAGTTTGTCAATTGCTTGGAGTGTCGTTCCATTGATTCTCTTCTACTTCATTGTCCATGCTTGTGTGTTTGAATTCAATTGGTTGGTTTTCACAATTGAATATTGCTATTTGTGGATGAATTAAAGAAAAGAAAAAAAAGAAAAAAGAAAAAAGAAATTTGAAAAAAAAAAAAAAAA
>NW_023360633.1:0-209 GCF_001411555.2 Juglans regia
TTCATATAATCCTAGTGCGACGTACTAGCGTCTTTCCGATCCAAATGCGAACCGGCGATCTGATCGAAACCCATAGCTACGCGATGGGCAGGGCGCGATGTTCCTAAAAATCCACTCCCGAGTTGTCCTTCTTGGCAATTCCTCTCACAAGGCGGAAAAAACAAAAACGAGGGGTGCAACACGAGGACTTCCCAGGAGGTGACCCATCC
>NW_023360634.1:0-284 GCF_001411555.2 Juglans regia
TTACCAAGTTTCGAATAAGGTGAGAAAAAATTCGACTCGAATGAACAGTTTTATCTGTGCAGATGAGATCATATTTATTATTCACTACGTACGTATAAAACGTAAGGTACGTTTGGATAGTGAGAAGTGTTGAGAATATTTGTAGATAATAGTGAGGAAGATGGCCAAAGACAAGGCTCCGGGTCCTGATGGGTTTTCTATGGGTTTTTTTCAAACTTGCTGGGATATACTAAAAGATGATCTCATGTTGGTGTTCCAGGAGTTTCATGAAGCTGGACATTTCG
>NW_023360635.1:0-223 GCF_001411555.2 Juglans regia
CTGGGTTATGGTGGAATCCGATCGTGGAGGAAACCCAAGATTCACAAGGAGAGTCCGCCATCTCTCCCTCTCTCTCTGGGTTATGGTGGAATCCGATCGTGGAGGAAACCCAAGATTCACAAGGAGAGTCCGCCATCTCTCCCTCTCTCTCTGGGGTATGGTGGAATCCGATCGTGGAGGAAACCCAAGATTCACAAGGAGAGTCCGCCATCTCTCCCTCTCT
>NW_023360636.1:0-228 GCF_001411555.2 Juglans regia
AATATTGAAAATTTGAAATCCCAATCTAACCCCAAAACAGATTTTGGGTTTCCTAAATTAAATTTAGGGATTTAAATATTGAAAGTCCCAAAACAGATTGCTAAATTAAAATTCAATCCTACAATTTTACATCACAAATTCCACCAAAGCATAATGAAACAAAACATAAAAATCATGGTATTTGAGTAAGATCTAAAACTTCCAAGACATGGTATAGCCGAATCATGA
>NW_023360637.1:0-1849 GCF_001411555.2 Juglans regia
GGAAGTCCTCGTGTTGCACCCCTCGTTTTTGTTTTTTCCGCCTTGCGAGATAAATTGACATGAAGGAGCACTCGGGAGTGGATTTTTGGGAAAATCTCGCCCGGCCCATCGCGTAGCCATGGGTTTGGATCAGATCTCCGTTTGGATTGGGATCGGAAGGACGCTAGTATGTCGCTCAAGGATTATTTGAATTTTAAGTAATTAGTTTTGATGGGTGCGATCATACCAGCACTAATGCACCGGATCCCATCAGAACTCCGCAGTTAAGCGTGCTTGGGCGAGAGTAGTACTAGGATGGGTGACCTCCTGGGAAGTCCTGGTGTTGCACCCCTCGTTTTTGTTTTCTCCGCCTTGCGAGATAAATTGACAAGAAGGACCACTCGGGGGTGGATTTTTGAGAAAATCTCGCCCTGCCCATCGCGTAGCTATGGGTTTGGATGAGATCTCCGTTTGGATTGGGATCGGAAGGACGCTAGTATGTCGCTCAAGGATTATATGAATTTTAAGTAATTAGTTTGATGCGTGCGATCATACCAGCACTAATGCACCGGATCCCATCAGAACTCCGCAGTTAAGCGTGCTTGGGCGAGAGTAGTACTAGGATGGGTGACCTCCTGGGAAGTCCTCGTGTTGCACCCCTCGTTGATTTTTCATATGCGAGAATGGTGACAGAAAGGACCTCACTGGGGAGTAGTTTTGGGAAAATCATTACGCCCATCAGCCATGGGTTTGGATCAGATCTCGATTGGTTGGGATGGGAAGGGCGCTGGTATGCGGCTCAGGATTATTTGAATTTTAAGTATTTAGTTTGATGGGTGCGATCATACCCGGCTAATGCTTGTAGGATGATTTCCGCCGATTAAAGCGTCTTTGGCTGAGGAAGGTAGTACTAGGATAAGGTGACCTCACAGAGATCCCTCGTGTTACCCTCGTTTTTGTTTTCCTCAGCCTTAAATAAATTGACAAGAAGGACCACTTCGGGAGTAGTTTTGAAAATCTGCATACGCCCATCAGCCATGGGTTTTGAATCGAGATCTCCGTTTGGGTGGGATGGGAAGGGCAGCTATTATGTAAGCTCAAAGTTATGAATTTTAAGTAGTAGTTTGATAGATGCGATCGCCACCGGCGCATGCCGGATCCCGAACTCATGATTAAGCGTGCTTGGGCGAGAGTAGTACTAGGATGGGTGACCTCCTGGGAAGTCCTCGTGTTGCACCGCTCGTTTTTGTTTTTTCCGCCTTGCGAGATAAATTGACAAGAAGGACCACTCGGGAGTGGATTTTTCGGGAAATCTCGCCCTGCCCATCGCGTAGCCATGGGTTTGGATCAGATCTCCGTTTGGATTGGGGTCGGAAGGACGCTAGTATGTCGCTCAAGGATTATATGAATTTTAAGTAATTAGTTTGATGGGTGCGATCATACCGGCACTAATGCACCGGATCCCATCAGACCTCCGCAGTTAAGCGTGCTTGGGCGAGAGTAGTACTAGGATGGGTGACCTCCTGGGAAGTCCTCGTGTTGCACCCCTCGTTTTTGTTTTTTCCGCCTTGCGAGATAAATTGACAAGAAGGAGCACTCGGGAGTGGATTTTGGGGAAAATCTCGCCCTGCCCATCGCGTAGCCATGGGTTTGGATCAGATCTCCGTTTGGATTGGGATCGGAAGGGCGCTAGTATGTCGCTCAAGGATTATATGAATTTTAAGTAATTAGTTTGATGGGTGCGATCATACCAGCACTAATGCACCGGATCCCATCAGAACTCCGCAGTTAAGCGTGCTTGGGCGAGAGTAGTACTAGGATGGGTCACCTCCTGGGAAGTCCTCGTGTTGCACCCCTCGTTTTTTGTTTT
>NW_023360639.1:0-208 GCF_001411555.2 Juglans regia
TGGGTGCGATCATACCAGCACTAATGCACCGGATCCCATCAGAACTCCGCAGTTAAGCGTGCTTGGGCGAGAGTAGTCCTAGGATGGGTGACCTCCTGGGAAGCCCTCGTGTTGCACCCCTCGTTTTTGTTTTTTCCGCCTTGCGAGATAAATTGACAAGAAGGAGCACTCGGGAGTGGATTTTTCGGGAAATCTCGCCCTGCCCATC
>NW_023360640.1:0-235 GCF_001411555.2 Juglans regia
TAGATCGTCCCAAACCTCTTGCCATACTAGACTGCGGCCCGAGCACTTGGGTGAATATGTCTATGTCACTAGGAGAGGATTCCGCAGAAGTCGACTGCATCTCCAACATTTTGTTCTGCAATTTAAAAGGGAATGATCGTAAATAATTAGTAACGTATTAAAAGAAATAGAAATAAGAAATAAACTATTAAAATGTTCTATAAAAAATTTATTTAACAAAATTAACACTGCTTAC
>NW_023360641.1:0-215 GCF_001411555.2 Juglans regia
CTTCGGAATTTGAAGCCAGAGGTGTCAGAAAAGTTACCACAGGGATAACTGGCTTGTGGCAGCCATGCGTTCATAGCGACGTTGCTTTTTGATCCTTCGATGTCGGCTCTTCCTATCATTGTGAAGCAGAATTCACCAAGTGTTGGATTGTTCACCCACCAATAGGGAACGTGAGCTGGGTTTAGACCGTCGTGAGACAGGTTAGTTTTACCCTA
>NW_023360642.1:0-203 GCF_001411555.2 Juglans regia
AGGTATAACACGGAGACAGAAGCCTTATGGAAACTGGTAATTGATTGTAAATATGGAAGTCTATGGGGGGGTTGGTGCACTGAAGAGGTAAATGGGGCCAGTGGTGTTGGAGTTTGGAAACATATTAGGCGTGGATGGGGGGGTTTTAGTAGTCATGTTAAATTGGTGTTGGGGAGGGGTTCTTGTATTAAGTTCTGGAGGGA
>NW_023360643.1:0-209 GCF_001411555.2 Juglans regia
ATGCCGAAGCACGCCTTGCGGCGCGTGCTGCCCTCCACGATCGCGGCAACGACGTCTCCACGGGCATGACTACAACCCGGGCTTGGGCCGCCGCCGCAATCCGCGTCGGTCCACGCCCCGAGTCGATCGGCAGACCGGCATACACCGTTCCACATCCGACCGGGGCGCATCGCCGGCCCCCATCCGCTTCCCTCCCGACAATTTCAAGC
>NW_023360644.1:0-207 GCF_001411555.2 Juglans regia
CTCGGGAGTGGATTTTTAGGAAAATCGCGCCATGCCCATCGCGTAGCTATGGGTTTCGATTAGATCGCCGGTTCGCATTTGGATCGGAAAGACGCTAGTACGTCGCACTAGGATTATATGAATTTTAAATAATTAGTTTGATGGGGGCGATCATACCAGCACTAATGCACCGGATCCGATCAGAACTCTGCAGTCAAGCTTGCTTGG
>NW_023360645.1:0-203 GCF_001411555.2 Juglans regia
GATGGTGGGAGTTGCACAAATGTAGCCAGCACTTATTTGGTGGAGAAATTGGCTTTAACTACCTTGAAACATCCTCAACCTTACCGGCTTCAGTGGTTGAATGAATGAGGGGAAATCAAGGTGACAAGACAAGTGTTGGAGGCATTATCCATTGGCAAATATGAGGATGAGGTGCTTTGTGATGTGGTTCCTATGCACGCATG
>NW_023360648.1:0-210 GCF_001411555.2 Juglans regia
TTCCGCCCCACCTCGCCAACACCCAAAATCCCCAACAGCAAACCAAGCCCAACCATAGATTATAAGACGTAAAAAAATTTTCCAAGAATCATAACATCACAAGCCACAAATCACTCGGTTTCCTTACCTCTTAACCGTTGGACAGAGAATCGGTGCCAACACTGCGGTAAGGAGAAGACGCAGCAACACCACCTACAAACATCCCACACG
>NW_023360649.1:0-207 GCF_001411555.2 Juglans regia
GGTGGGCCTACTCTTAAAGATCCTTTGCAAGTTCCAGATGGGCCAATTACAAGATCAAGGGCCAAGAAGATCAAGGAAGCAATGCAAGGATTGGTGCAATCCTCCTGGGATGAAGCCAGCAAGAGCCCAACACTGAAGATGGGTCTGAAAGAAGAAGAACCAGTTTTGATCCACTTTATTCAAGCTGTGGAAGACATGACTTAAACA
>NW_023360650.1:0-235 GCF_001411555.2 Juglans regia
CCATGTGACCCATGGCCAGAAGCTCTCCCCCCACCTCACGGCTCCTCACTCACGCCCGCACGGGTTGCACGCCGTGCACCCCCGTGCCCCGCCACCCATGGCTGATGACCGCCATGTCCAGCCTCCTCAGGCCGCCACCAAGCTAGCTCGACCTCCCTTGGCCCCGATCTGCCACCCACGAGAGCACACTCTCTCTCACTCTCCCACGGCTTCTCCTCCATGGAATGGCCAGATC
>NW_023360651.1:0-217 GCF_001411555.2 Juglans regia
GGTGGTTCACCACCACCAATGGCCTCTGAGTAACCCCTCCTCTGTTGAGAATCGCATTCCCTCCCTCTTTAACCCCCTCCCACAGTGCATCCACCATTCTCCTCCAGCCCTTACCTCCCGACTCTTCAAGTATAGAAAAGAAACTACGTTTGCTGCCACCACCGTATTCCGCTAGAGCCATGTAACGGCCACGGTCATTTGAACACCTTTGCGCAAT
>NW_023360652.1:0-212 GCF_001411555.2 Juglans regia
TGCCAAGGCAAGCCATCGGGCTGCCAAGGCATGGCCCGTGGGCACCGTGCTAACCTCGCTGTGCATGCCATGGGGCTGTCAAGGAAAGCCATGGGGCTGTCAAGGCACGGCCCGTGGGCACCGTGCTAACCTCGCTGTGCATGCCATGGGGCATGCCATGGGCACCACCGAGGCAAGCCATGGGGCTGTCAAGGCATCGCCCGTGGGCACCG
>NW_023360653.1:0-211 GCF_001411555.2 Juglans regia
AATTAATACAAAAAAATGCATTATTCTAAATAATTTTTTTTTCCTTTTCTATTTTCAGGATATGGCTCTTCCACTGCATACACGAAAACGAGGGAGGGAAGGAGCCACGTCGGACACTGCCCGTATCGGAGCTCGTACTGTTATGGTAGAGGGAGAGGTCTTAATTAATGAGTTCGACGAACTCTGTTGGCAGCAGACGAACCTAAGAGAT
>NW_023360656.1:0-207 GCF_001411555.2 Juglans regia
GACTTGGTGGGGCTTCACCGGTGACGGATCGGAGCCGGGGTTGGGTCCAAAGGGTTGCCAAGAGGTCGGGGATGAAGTGGTAGGAAGATGGAGGCCAATGGTGGTGCGACGGCGGCGCTGGAGCGAAATGACGCCGCGGCTTCAATGGGGTCGTGGAGGCTAACGGTGGCACGAACGGCGGGGGTATTGGGGGGGGGGGGGGGGGGG
>NW_023360657.1:0-3275 GCF_001411555.2 Juglans regia
GCTCGGTTTGGGATAAAGAGGCCGGAGACCCCCCCCACCAACACAATGTTCCGCATCCAAGAGCACGAGAACGCCCCCATGGTCCATGACAACCAACGTAAACTCGAAGGCTTGCATGGTAACACGTGGACAACTTCAGAGTCCAGCCAGCACCCAAAGATGAGCACCGACAAGGACAAGGGGCAACGAGAGGGACAAATTCCATCTTTGTGGGTATGCAACACAGGAACCCTTCGGTAGCCCAACATGCTATTCACACGAGGAGCAAAAATGAGGAGGAGCACGCCTAACAGTTCGATGCACAAGCACGGAGCCTGTCAAGACATACAACCTTGTCACCACTCACACGCCGTTACGTCCGCCAGACCACAACATCAAACAATTTGAACCACACCCCAACCAAGCACAAGGCTAGCTGAGCGTGTGGAAGCATTGTGTGGTGTCGAGCCTGCCCCGCTAGGCATGGGAAATAAGAGAAGAGAAAATAGTAACAATCGGGACAGTTGTTGAGGTCTCAACCCTTGAGAACCAAAAAGCCAAACCAGCAAGCAACCCATCGTCGACCCGAGAACGCGTAGGGTGCTAGAAGCACCAAACACCATGCCACCTCAAGGATGCCATGCACGAGGATGAGGAGCCAAGATCAACGCATCAAGAAGGGAAACCGTATCAGGTTCAACCCCATGGGAACCGACCATCAGACCAAAACCTAAATGAAGCATATGCATGCTTTTGGGTGCCAACACCATCCGCCGTGCACATCTACGTCAAAGAGGAAGCAAACAAACACACAGGCCCGGCACCATGCGGCCAACCAAATGTAAAATGAAAAATGGAGATGCCCGTCAAACCCCATGGAAGCGAGGCCAGCATCATCCGGATACCCCCGAGAGCAACAATGTGCGTGGCACTGGGTGCCATAACACCATCCGCCGTGCACAAGCATGTTGCAAAGGAGGCATCCAAACAAATAGGCCCAACCGCCATGGGGTAGACTAGAGCACCCGAGGGCTAGCCAACGTGAGAAAGCCCCTAGCACGACCGATTGCCCCATCAACAAGCCCATGCGCGGCACTAGGTGCCACCAAATCCGTCCCTAAAGCACAAGCTTGTTGCTAGAAAGCAAGCGAGAATGTAGGAATCACCCCCACGAAAGCGAGCCCAAAAAACGGTCGTCGCCCGTCAAACCCCATGGAAGCGAGGCCAGCATCATCCGGATACCCCCGAGAGCAACAATGTGCGTAGCACTGGTTGCCATAACACCATCCGCCGTGCACAAGCATGTTGCAAAGGAGGCATCCAAACAAATAGGCCCAACCGCCATGGGGTAGACTAGAGCACACGAGGGCTAGCCAACGTGAGAAAGCCCCTAGCACGACCGATTGCCCCCATCAACAAGCCCATACGTGGCACTAGGTGCCACCAAATCCGTCCCTAAAGCACAAGCTTGTTGCTAGAAAGCAATCGAGAATGTAGGAATCACCCCCACGAAAACGAGCCCAAAAAACGGTCGTCAGGACATGGTCGGCCGGCGGCGGCCGCCGCCACAACCACCGCCGGCGGCGGTGGAGACGATACCCCCCCGCCGGTGGCATGGGGGGCGTGGCACACGCCCTTTCCATGGGCGCCAGGGGCATGCCCATGTGAGGGGGGCGGCATGGTCAGCCCTCCTGGCTGACCATGTTGAGGCTTGCATGCCCCCCCTAAAGAGCATTTAGAGCCAAATCCCAACCGGCAGGAGGAAACATCAAATGTCCGAGGAAACATAAAGGCCTTTTTTATCGAAATACTTTGAATTTGGATGAGATTTTTTGCAGGCATGCTTAGAAAAATCATATCTTGAAGTAGGAGCAAGCCTCACAGTTTTTCGACATCGGGATTTTTTTATTTAATTTTTTTGATTAAATAAATCCGAAAAATAAAAAAAAATCGAAAATAGGCAAAAATCGATAGGTGATGCTTGGAACACATCCAAGATGTATTGGAATGAATTTAGGAAACCATTTTGGGTGGTTTCAATTGTCCAAAAGCACGAGACAAGTGTTAAGCCCCGTTCATTACCGCGTCGGTTGGCAACGTGGAGGCCATGTTGTTGGTGTTATGTGCAATCTTTGAGGCAACAGGAAGATTGCTTTTGTAGAAGTTGTGATCTGGTGTTCTTGATGGGACCTTTGTGCTTGACATGGTGAGCAAGCACCACACGCGGGTGATGGCGGCGTGCTACTGGGACAGGCTCACATGGGCCAAGCCATGGGGAGCCATGGGGCTTGCCGCGGGGCTGTCAAGGCAAGCCATGGGGCTGCCATGGCAAGCCATGGGGCGTGCCGGCGGGGCTGTCAAGGCATGCCATGGGGCAAGCCACGGGGCTGTCAAGGCAAGCCATGGGGCATGCCAGTGGGGCTGCCAAGGCAAGCCATCGGGCTGCCAAGGCATGGCCAGTGGGCACCGTGCTAACCTCGCTGTGCATGCCATGGGGCTGTCAAGGAAAGCCATGGGGCTGTCAAGGCATGGCCCGTGGGCACCGTGCTAACCTCGCTGTGCATGCCATGGGGCATGCCATGGGCACCACCGAGGCAAACCATGGGGCTGTCAAGGCATCGCCCGTGGGCACCGTGCTAACCTCGCTGTGCATGCCACGGGGCTGTCAAGGCAGGCCATGGGGCGTGCGAGCGGGGCTGTCAAGACAAGCCGTGGGGCATGCCACGGGGCTGTCAAGGCAAGCCATGGGGCTTGCCACGGGGCTGCCTGGGCATGCCATGGGGCGTGCCATGGGGCGTGCCATGGGGCTGTGAAGCCAAGCCATGGGGCGTGCCATGGGGCTGCCAAGGCAACCAATGGGGCGTGCAAGCGGGGCAAGCCATGGGGCTGTCAAGGCAGGCCATGGGGCTTGCCACCGGGCTGCCAAGGCATGCCATGGGGCTTGCCACGGGGCTCGCTGTGCATGCCATGGGGCTGTCAAGGCAAGCCATGGGGCTGTCAAGTCAGGCCATGAGGCTTGCCATGGGGCTGTCAAGGCAAGCCATGGGGCGTGCGAGCGGGGCTGTCAAGGCAGGCCATGGGGCTTGCCACGGGGCTGCCAAGGCATGCCATGGGGCTTGCCACGGGGCTGTCAAGGCAAACCACGGGGCTGCCAAGGCAGGCCATGGGGCGTGCGAGCGGGGCTGCCAAGGCATGCCATGGGGCTTGCCACGGGGCTGCCGAGGCATGCCATGGGGCTGTCAAGGCAGGCCATGGGGCTTGCCACGGGGCTGTCAAGGCAAGCCATGGGGCTGTCA